>NW_006922394.1:199484-201446 GCF_000298275.1 Orycteropus afer afer | reverse complement strand
GAGTTTGAACTGCTGACCTTTCAATTAGCAGCTGAGCACTTAACCAGCGTTCCACCAGAGCTGGAAAGTTGCTGGGCTGGGACTCAGAATCCCTGAGTTCTGTTTCCCATTGTCTATTATTTGGAACGTAAGCATATCCGCATATGTGCTCACTGAGAAATGCCTCCTCTGTAAAATAAACCTGCCTTTTAAAGCCTTGTCCAGCTCTCATGTTGGCTTCTACTTCAGTGAAATATTAACCTAATTAATAAGTGTTTGTCGAATGAATGACTGAATAAACCACATCTCTCTAGGAACGATGGACATTGAGTACTTGGAAGTATGTAGTCCCAAGTCCTCCTCTGCTTTACAAGGCAGCACACTTGGGCTCCCATAGCATCACTGGGCTTGCACCTACCGATGTGTCTGCAACAGACACTGGGAGGCTGTCCCCCTCCATCTCTGCCACAGCTCCTCTCAGTGTTGCCCTTTGGCATAAAGAATGTGCCCAAAGACAGCTGGAATTACAAGGGAGGAGAGGGTTTGCTAAGGACTGAATTGTATCCTCCAGATTATGTGTTGTAAATGCAAGCCTCCATGCCTGCAGTCATAATCCCCTTTGGGCATGGGTTGCCTTTGTTAGAGAGGCGGAATCCATGTAGGTTGTGTCTGAGTCAATCACTTTTGAGATATAAAAGAGAGTAAACTAGGGAGCAAAGTAGAGATGGGGGAAAGCAGATGCCAAGCCACAAGGAACCAGGAAGCAGAAGCTGACAGAGAGAAAAAGCCTTCCCCTAGAGCCAGCCCCCTGATTTGGGACTTGTAGCCACCAGAACTGTGAGGAAAAAGTTTCTGTTTGTTAAAGCCCACACTTGTTACAGCAGCAGCACTAGAACTGAGACAAGGCCCCTGCCGCCAGGTGCAATGCTCTTGCAAGAGGAAGAGGGAGAGGGAAGGGAGAAAGTCCAAGAAAAAGGTGGAGGAGACCACTACAGCCACAGGTTGTCTTTGGCCTAAGTTGGTGAACTAACCCCAAGTCCTTCCTGGGGAGGAAGGAGCTGGCACAGGCTGAACAATCCTAGGACCTGGATTTAACAGGGAAGGAGAAGGGGTCAGGACATCCCATTCTCAAAGGGCTCATTTGGCCTGCCTGAATGTCTCTATTCCACCTCTGGGCCAGGCAGTGGGCCCCTGCATTGTTGATGCGAGTGAAGCCAGCTTGGGACTGAGGAGGTTGGCCCAACAAGCACTTCAGTTCCTCTCTGTGGCCACCCTTTCACTGTCTCCTTTTCCTGCCTCATCTCCCCTGGCCCCACCAGAAGCAGCCCACTTTCAGGCAATAGCAAGCATTTCCCCCACTTTGCCAATGGACTCCACACTGGGTCCCGGAAAATGTAAGGTAATTAAGGAGAAAGGAAATAATGAAGGTGAAACCAAGCACCTGGCCCTCGTGGGGAATCCTTGTAGAATGTGGGAGCTTGGAGGGCCTCCATAGTCCATCCCCTCCCTTTTCCAAGATGGGAGGTGCAGAGAGCAGTGACATGCAGACCAGGCAGCAGAGCTAGATGGGAACCCAGGGCCCCAGGGCCTGCAGCCAGGCCTCCTGGCACCTCTGCTCTGTCCCGCAAGGCCCTCCGGTTCCCCCAGCGCCCCTGCTCTGCGGCCCAGAGGGCTCCCACTCTCAGCCAGCCTGTGCCTGCCAGTGTCTTTCTGACACCCACTCCTCTCCTCCTTCCTCCTGGCAGAAAGCACCCATTTCAGCCTCATTACGTGGCTAAGTATAAAGCTGGGGGGAGAAGGGATTTGTCGGTGTTTCTCTCAGTCTCAGCTCCGGGAAGGCGCCTTGGAGAGTCCAGGCCAGCATCTCTTTGGCCGGTCCCCACCCCGAACGCGATTCTCTCAGCCCTGAGACCAAGCTGTATAGGTTCAGCAGAAGGGCCTAAATCCCCTAGGAGAGCCCTGCCCTCCTCCGCAGACACAGGG
>NW_006922394.1:188532-198489 GCF_000298275.1 Orycteropus afer afer | reverse complement strand
CGCCGCTCGGCAGCCGCGGCCCCAGCCCGGGCGTCGCCCACCGCTCTCCCTGCCTCCCACTCCTCCAGGCTCCGCAGTTTTAATCGGGCCTCCTTCCTTCTGTCTCTCTCCCCGCACCCGCTCCCTGCCGCCCTCCCCACAAGGTTTGCCTGCAGGTGCCAGAGCTGAGCCCGACGGTGCCCAAAGATGCTGAGCGGCGTCTGGGTCCTCAGTGTGTTAACCGTGGCCGGGATCTTACAGACGGAGAGTCGCAAAACTGCCAAAGACATTTGCAAGATCCGCTGCCTGTGTGAAGAAAAGGAGAACGTTCTGAATATTAACTGTGAAAACAAAGGATTTACAACCGTCAGCCTGCTCCAGCCCCCCCAGTACCGCATCTATCAGCTCTTCCTCAATGGGAACCTGCTGACCAGACTGTACCCCAACGAATTCGTCAACTACTCCAATGCCGTGACCCTCCACCTGGGGAACAATGGGCTGCAGGAGATCCGAACCGGGGCCTTCAGCGGCCTCAAAACCCTCAAGAGACTGCACCTCAACAACAACAAGCTGGAGGTGCTGAGGGAGGACACCTTCCTGGGCCTGGAGAGCCTGGAGTACCTCCAGGCCGACTACAATTACATCAGCGCCATCGAGGCCGGAGCCTTCAGCAAATTGCACAGGCTCAAAGTGCTTATCCTCAATGACAACCTGCTGCCGGCCCTGCCCAGCAACGTGTTCCGCTTCGTCCTGCTGACCCACTTAGACCTGAGGGGCAACAGGCTGAAAGTCATGCCTTTCGCTGGCGTCCTGGAGCACATCGGAGGCATCATGGAGATCCAGCTGGAGGAGAACCCGTGGAACTGCACGTGTGACTTGCTTCCCCTCAAGGCGTGGCTGGACACCATCACCGTTTTCGTCGGGGAGATTGTCTGCGAGACTCCCTTTAGACTGCATGGGAAAGATGTGACCCAGCTGACCAGGCAAGACCTCTGCCCCAGAAAGAGTGCCAGCGACCCCGGTCAGAGGGGCAACCACGCAGATACCCACGTCCAAAGGCTGGCCCCTACGGTGAACCCTGCTCTCAACCCGACCAGGCCTCCAAAAGCCAGCCGGCCACCCAAGATGAGGACCCGTCCGACTCCTCGGGTCACTGTGTCGAAGGACAGGCAGAGCTTCGGCCCGATCATGGTGTACCAGACCAAGTCCCCTGTGCCCCTCACCTGCCCCAGTAGCTGTGTCTGCACCTCCCAGAGCTCAGACAACGGTCTGAACGTCAACTGCCAAGAAAGGAAGTTCACAAATATCTCCGACCTGCAGCCCAAACCTACGAGTCCCAAGAAACTCTACCTGACGGGGAACTATCTCCAGACTGTCTATAAGACTGACCTCCTAGAATACAGTTCTTTGGATTTGTTGCATTTAGGAAACAACAGGATTGCAGTCATTCAGGAGGGTGCCTTCACAAACCTGACCAGTTTACGCAGACTGTATCTGAATGGCAATTACCTTGAGGTGCTCTATCCGGCCATGTTTGATGGACTGCAGAGCTTGCAGTATCTCTATTTAGAGTATAATGTCATCAAAGAAATTAAGCCACTTACTTTCGATGCTTTGATTAACCTACAGCTGCTGTTTCTGAACAACAACTTGCTCCGGTCCTTACCTGATAACATATTTGGGGGCACGGCCCTCACCAGGCTGAATCTGAGAAACAACCATTTCTCTCACCTGCCTGTCAAAGGGGTTCTGGATCAGCTCCCCGCTTTTATCCAGATAGATCTGCAAGAGAACCCGTGGGACTGCACCTGTGACATTATGGGGCTAAAGGACTGGACTGAGCATGCCAGCTCCCCTGTCATCATCAACGAGGTGACCTGCGAGTCGCCCGCTAAGCACGCAGGGGAGATCCTGAAGTTCCTGGGGAGGGAGGCCATTTGTCCAGACAGCCCCAGCCTACCCGATGATGACAGCCTTCTGTCCATGAGCCACCACACGGACACACCTCGGTCCCTGAGTGTGTCTCCCAGTTCCTACCCGGAACTCCACACGGAAGTTCCACTTTCCGTCCTTATTTTAGGGTTGCTGGTTGTCTTTATCTTATCCGTCTGTTTTGGCGCTGGTTTATTCGTCTTTGTCCTGAAACGCCGAAAGGGGGTGCCAAATGTTCCCAGGAGTGCCAACAACTTAGACGTAAGTTCCTTCCAGCTACAGTATGGCTCTTACAACTCGGAGACTCACGATAAAACGGACGGCCACGTCTACAACTACATCCCCCCACCCGTGGGCCAGATGTGCCAGAACCCCATCTACATGCAGAAGGAAGGGGACCCAGTGGCCTATTACCGCAACCTGCAAGAGTTCAGCTACAGCAACCTGGAGGAGAAGAAAGAGGAGCCAGCCCCACTGGCTTACACCATCAGTGCCACCGAGTTGCTGGACAAGCAGGCGGCGCCCACCGAACCCGAGCTGCTCTATCAGAACATTGCCGAGCGCGCCAAGGAGCTCCCCAGCACCGGCCTCGTCCACTATAACTTTTGTACCTTACCCAAGAGGCAGTTCGCCCCTTCCTATGAATCTCGACGCCAAAACCTAGACAGAATCAATAAAACCGTTTTATATGGAACTCCCAGGAAGTGCTTTGCAGGGCAGTCAAAACCCGACCACCCTTTACTGCAAGCTAAGCCGCAGTCAGAACCGGACTACCTGGAAGTTCTGGAAAAACGCACTGCCATCAGTCAGCTGTGAAGGGAAATCATTTACAACCCTATGGCATCAAAGGCTGCTACTGTGAACTGTCGGAAGCGGCGCCTCGGCTTTTGTGTTTGTGTTCTGTCTTTCCCAGCTTCACGGGGGGCCTGTGAAAACGCTGGGGGCAGGGGGAAGCGAGGATTCCGCTGTTGCAAGTTTTCCTTTAAATTATTTCTCTCTTTCTCTTGCTCTCCCCACCCCCTCGCCCTCTCCTCCCCCCCTCCCTTCTTAGGAGCCATCATTGAACATCAGTGTTTCTCCACTGCGTTTGTTCATGTTTGGTTTGTGGCTTGATTTCCTTTTGCTTCTTTTTTCTGTCCAGTGTGGGAATGGAAAGAGAAGATTCTAGTGAATGGAGAAAGAGTAGGCAAACTTTTCAAGGGAAAATAGACATTTAGTGGATTTTGTAGAAGATCTCCAAAGATCTTTGGGGACTATAACTTCTTTTGTAAATAATGAGATAAAGTATTTCTGTCTTCAGTTCCCAAGTATAGCCGATGGGCATCACTCCTTTGTGTTAAAGTGCCTTTGCACTTTAAGTACATTACTTAAATGTTGCTTTTAGCTTTGATAAATTGAACATATTTTAATGTGTTGTATTTTTGAATTTAAAAATACTGTAAAATAGATGGATATGTCAGCTATGTTAAATCAAAGTATCGTTTGCTTGAGTCATAGAAACCAGCCTGTCATCAAAACAATTCTAGTTTAGGACTTTATAGAGTTAACTGTAAAATATTTCCTTTCCTCTGAGTTTGTTTTCAGTGATTTTATTTAAGTCAACTAAGGGGATTTAACAGTGGACTCGAGGTCATACACCTCCTCAGTCGGGATTAGTAATTCATTAATAAAATATATTTAACCCAATATCAGAGTGAATTGAACAATTAATGCCCTTCCATAATCATTATTTTACACTAACATGCTCAGTATTTTAGATTATTTTCCTAATTCAGAGTACATTACACAACTTGTAATATATTTTTTCTGCATTAAATTAGATATTTTTATACATTTAAATGAAAAAGCCTGTATTTCTAACTTTTTAATTGAAATTAGTATTTTTTCTGCCTATTGAGACATTTTCTATAAACACACACCAGTAGAGGCCGCCACACACCTCATTTAATAAAGACATAGGAGCCATTCAGTACATCAAGGAAGACTTCAAAGGTGGGATTCAAACTTCCCAAGCAAGTTCTCTGCAAGTTCAAGGCAGCAGAGCCCAATGTACACATTACTTTTTCTTTCTTTCAGGAGCAAAGACTAGACTCAGAGTCCTTCTCAAGTTTCACATTTTCAGAGAAATAGCATTTTCCTCCTGGGTTTTTTGACACGTTATGGGGTGCTGGCAAACCACGTCCCCTTTGCATCTCCAAATCAATTCCTCCTTAAGGAGCGAGAAAGGCAGCTTCCTTTGGCTTCTGCCTTCTGCAGGCATGCTTTACTTCGATTTTCACCTTGTCAGCCGGAACAAGCCTTTGCTTTTGGTTTTGTCATTAAAATGGTTTTATTGACTAAGTCCATATAACATTGATGAAGCCTTATCAGCCTGTAAATAATTTTTAGATGCAAACGTTATTGTGTGATTTAAACAAACAGCCCTTCTTTACAACAGAAAATAGTTTTGTTTTGTCTATTGTAAATCCTTATGCAACTGGGATGGTGATCTGCATATAAAGTAGTCCAGCTTTTCAATTCCTTATTAAAGCAATTGATGGCGTCTGAAAGAAGCACACTGTTTCCTTTTCATAAATAGGTTACTGCACATAATAATCCTTTATTATCATGTGGAGATTGAAGTGGATCCTGATAACTTACTTTTAAAGCTTTAAAATGACTAACAGTACATTGGCTGTCACTGTGAACAACTCGTGTGATAGGCTTGCAATGAGAAATCCCTTAAATCCAAATTATTTGGATTATTAATTACTGGTGCCAAATAGCTTTTTTTTAAAAAAAGTAGAAGGTAATTGTGTGTATACACATTTAAAGGGCATTCAGGGGAAAATGCCTTTTGCAACCTAAAATCTCTGAATCGCTACGGTGACAAGCTAACGTGTTTGTTCATTCTTTGATTAGAGATCATAATTCTTATTGAAATCCATTAGATCAAAGTGGAAAATGGTGGGTTGAAATCTACAAGATAATGAATGGTCAGAGATTTTGCAGTTCACAGAAGAGCTAGAGTAATACCCTAGTGGAACTTGGGGATAGATTCTGGAAAGCATCTGGCCTTTGAGAGAAGGAATCACGTGCCACAGAGTTTCAGAAGTCTGCCCTTGGCTGCATTCATTGGGGGCAGTGGCAAACACAGAAGACAGAGGTAGGTATTGGACAAGTGTTTCTGAAGGCAGATTAGCAATATATTCTATTGACAGTTTTGAGGCTTAAAGTGTTTGACTCGGACTCCGGACTGACTGATTCCATTTCTGTGTTTGTTCCAATTCTCATGAAAGTCACTCTGTAAAATACTGTTGTCCACAGAAAAATTAATTGATTAATCGGAAGGAGAGCTTCAAGTTCATTTAGTTCCACGATTTTACAGAGGCCTCCTGGAAGAACTCAAACTCATAAACTGTTGCTAAATGATTCTGGTTTAATTATAGATCTTCATGCTTCTTAGATTTGTACTTTGTTGGCAGTAGGTTTCAAGACAAAATTGTTTGAATGCAGCTCAGATTATTTCATTTAAAATCATAGTACACCCACCCTATACTTTGAAGCTTTGTTTTCTAACGCACTCACAAACATACTTTTCAGTTTTCTTCCTATTATCCCCATTGACTATATTGTTTTGTTTTATCCATTCAAGTGCTTTGAAACGTAGTCTATTTTGGATTTTAATTTTCATCTCCTGCAGCTGGATTTAGCTTCCTCACTGTCACACACAGTTTGTAATGGGTGTGAGCACCAGCCAACAGAATGCAGTCTCTCTCGATCCCTGTCTGGAACAGACCTATAAGTCTGGCCCTACAAATGGCAAATGGTAATTCCTTTCGGTTCCAGCTCTTAATTAGTTGCTTGCACTGTTTCTGGATATAATGTGGCTACATTTGTATGGAAACAGTCAAAAGTACCACTTCTCAGTCTGGACACAGTTGCCAAAAGTCTAATTTGGTTCTGGACTTTGGTCAACCTGGGGGCCTTGTTAGTTCCCTGAAGCCACTGGTGAGCAAGGAAATGACCCTTCACGTTCCTCTGCTTTGCCCTGTGACCTTTAGGATGACTTCATGTTTCTGTGCCATCAAGGGCTCAGTATTTTATGGATTTCCCAGAGAGTGTAAAGAATGACAGACAGGTTCTGTGATCTCTCAGGCTCTGGAAATTCATTTTGACTGTACACATTCAAGAAACATACTGAATTGGATGCCAGAGTGCAGAAAGCCTTCCAGATAGTTGTCCCAATCTGTTCTCTACATTCATTCACTCAATATTTATTGAGTGCCAGGCTCTGTGCTGCGTGCTGGAGGGGACAAAGAGATGTAGTTGACAGGATCTCTGCCCCCACCCCAAGGAGCTTAGTGCTAATAAAGGAGACCCTTACCTGAAGGACAATCACCCAGAGTTGGCACTGGCCATAGAAATGCAGGAGGTTGGGTTTTTAAAGGTGATTCTGTGCAGTACACAACTGATATATCTTCAGTGGCCTAGCTACAAGTATAACCTCCATTAAATAGCTCTTTAGAGTTACACAGATGAAAAGGAGAAAGAAAAAAAATCGAAACTTCTGCAGAATAGGTCCTATTATTATGGCCTGAAGACAGCTAGCTATATACTTGTGCTATCTAAAGCTCTACGTTGTAAAGATGAGTACTGAGATTGTAAATATAAAGTCACACATGTACTTCAAGTCTCTGGACTATCCAGGTTTTAGAGGCAGTGTTTATACTTCAGTGGCTTAAAATAAAATATTTTGGTTTAAGTGTCTTTTACCAAATTAAAAAAAAAAAAAAAACCTGATAAAACACCGTAATACTGAGAGAGAAAATTAAGTACTACATATAGGTATACTTTGCTTCTCGCAATGGTTGTGCCAAAAGTCACGTGTAAATTGAAGTTTTGTAAATCAAATTGTATTTTAAACACATTAGGGGAGCTGCTACTTAGAGGAAACTTGTGGATCCTTTTATAAAGCAGAAAACCATTTTATAATGCCATATTCACTATCTGTTTTGTATGTTTGGATTTTCAGTATCGACTTTGCTTAAAACGAAGCCCACGGGCATAAGTGTGTTTTGCCAATACTGCTTGTGCTACCAGTTTCTGGGTTGCTAAGGGCTTACACTTGAAAGTCTGCTGCAGTTCCGTGTGAATGGAGCTATGGGGCAGTTCTGAGATGGTGCGGGAGCGTTCCTGAACCACGAGGGCAGCCAACCCATTTCAACTCGGTTGAACCCAGGACTGTTGGGCTCAGCAGTGTCTCCTCTCTCAGATGTGCCCATGTCTCAGTGGAGGGTAAAGTGGCTCCTGTATTCACATTCTCTGAAGTGCTTAGAGTCACAGGTTTGATAATAAATATATGTTATTATGTAAACATGTTGAATTGCATGTGTGTTGGCATTTTTTAGCAGTATTTTAGCTTGAAAGTACTTGTACAAATACTGTTAGAATTAGTTGCAAATAATTGTTCTCAAGTTATTGGAATAAATGGCAAATGAAACAAGCTCGCGTGTAAATAGACTTCTGTGCCAAATCGTGACATTGTTTCAAAAAGATATATCATGTTTTGAACCGTTAGTAGGTAAACTAAAATACTGGAAATGTGATCCAATGATGTTGTGTTTTACTGAATGAATATTCACTAAGAAGGAACATTTGAATTAGTAACAACAAAATTCTTTAGACTATTAATGGGAATGAATGACAAAACACTACTAGAACCATCCTCTCTGCCTTGATACAGACTGTTCAAATGCTTACAAACTGAGCTCTGAGACCATCTTATTATTTCTATGATTCTAATTTACATTTTTAAGGTAACATCATTTTTTAAAACATATTAATTAATTTCCATGAAAGTCCATTAGTATCAGATTTAAAAGTGAACACTAACCAAAACTATTTAAATAGAGATGTCACAACAGGAACTGAAAGTCTACTGATTCCTTTCCTTTCTCCCTCCATACCACACTGAAGGCCAGCTGTTTTTGACTTAAAAATTCTAATACGATAACTGAGCCAACAAATTTATATGTTATACAATGAGACAGACTGACATGCAAACCTAAAAACTAGAAATTATGAATTCATTAAGGGCAATGCTATTACTATAACCCTAAAGACTATAGGAAAGCTATAAAAACTAATTAGTGTGAGAGAGAGATGCCTTTGATGTTCTCTTTGTTTGATAGTGTTATTTGCATTTGGTTAAATATTAGAATATATCTGCCATGGATGATCCATTCACAAATGTGTAATATAATAAAGAACTTGAGACTCCTGTGGTGAGCGTGAGGATGTAAAACAAGTTATCTACTCTTGATATTATTAATTCTCTATATACAAAGTATATTTCATTCATTTTTCTTTATTAATGTATTCTTATCTATTCATAGGATAGCTGAGACCTTTGAAAAACCCCATTTTGAGGTCTCTTATTGAAGGTGAGAGTTGGTGCTTGGTGTTTCCTTTTAAAAGATCAGTTGAAATGGAATGGGAACCAACATAGTTTATAGCTTCCCCTTCTTAATACATGTAATACAAGACATCAACAAGTCCGTCATATGGCAGTACTGGAAAAAACACATCCAAGTCAATTTTGTCATTCCTAGTTGGCAGGTGGAAATGCAACAGATCCATGTCCCCCTGGGCAACTGCTTTGCAATTAGTTACACATCCTTTTTATCAATTTCATTAAAAATATATATGTGCTTACTCAAACATGAACATTTGACTTGGTCATCTATAAGATCCAATTGCCTGGTACTCTTGGACATACTTGATTTTGACAGAATGTTAGCAAAAACATGAACCCTGAGTTCTCTTCTGGCTCACAAAGTGACTGTCAGGCAGACATGATTAGTGCATTTGTTGATGTTGTTGTTGTTATGTGCCGTCGAGTCGGACCCAACTCATAGTGACCATAGACTCTACTAATTCCTTGGCCAAGTCCCTCACCCTCCAAGCACCTTTCATCTTCATATCATGAACCCCTGACATAGTGTTTGGGCCATAAGAACTCTTCCATAAATATTTTGTTTAATGAATAAATGAATGAGTGGGATTCTGACTCCATATGAACATGGAAGAAAGGGTTGAAAACTGGAGGATCTCAGTTCAAAGCATAATTACAATGGATTCTCAGCTGGCTTATTCCAGGAAGTCTTCAGCGAATATTTAGCTAGAACATTTCAGAACTTACGAGAAACACACATACACACACAAAGACACACAGCATGTGGATAGCAGAGAAGTTATTGTAACACACAGCTAAGGTCCAGAGTTTAGTACACTATTAAATGCAGGCAGATACAATTTTCAGTGATTCTTGGGCCTGTCCGTTGACCCCCAGTGATCTCATTCCAGAGGTAAAAGTAGCTTTAATGCTGTGCTGGGAGACTGCCTTATTATTGGGTTTTGGAAGTGGGCGATTTGGCTTGAGAGAGAACATACTCCCTGAAAAGTTTCAACGATGGATTCCTCCAAGCTTGGCTCTATGTATTTGATTGGTTTGTTTCTTAAGTCTTCTAGATATCTAGGAGAGAGGTTTTTCAGGTTCAAGACCATATTAAACAGTATTTCTGTCAGAACAAAGTTGTTTCATAAAGTCCCATTTTTACAAAATAAGAACCGACAGATGCTGTCTCAAGTGAGAAGGCTCCTAGGCCCTGGGCTTCATTTTAGTGCAGCAGTAAAGCTGTATGGACAAGTTACTTGCTCTCTTGGGTTCCGTTTTCCCATCTGGGAACAGTGTTGGACTGGATGAGTTAATGGATACATCCTACTTTGGTTCAGTGATTATAGGCTACTCAGGGAGAGGCTGTTACACAAAGTGCGGGATTGAGACAGTTAACCCGGTGATTCAAACCTGAAAGTCTCTCCCCTCTCTTCTCCCACTCGTCTAATTTGGCCATCCCTCTAATTCTTTTTACAAGATTCAAATCCACCATTTGTCTTGAGACAGTGTCACTTTCTAAACTTGACTTAAAAACAAAAATGAACATTTTCAGTCACTGTTCTTACTTCTTTATAAATCACAACACTCTACTGCTTTTTTTTTTTTTT
>NW_006922394.1:181585-188202 GCF_000298275.1 Orycteropus afer afer | reverse complement strand
GAGGAGTGGCTGGGGGGGTTGAACCACCAGCCGTCTGGTTAGCAGGCAAGTGTCTTAGCCACTATGCTACCAGAGCTCCAAGTTTCTTAGCATCAGGGAAACTGACGGACCCTGGACAACTCACTTGGGCTTCAGAAAGTCACTGATTCATTCCAGTGAGCAAAGCTCTTCACTGACAGGCCGTGTTTAGCCTCATCCTGATCATGAACTTCAACTCTAGTTTTGTTGTTGGGCCAATGTGTCTATCTGGTCAAAAGATTTTAACTGGAAACAGACAAAGAAATAAAGCCCTCACCCTTGTAATATTCAGCTGAGATGATCTTTCGCAAGAGTGGAAAAAAGGAAAAAACATCCATTCAAAAAGTTCTCCTGCTTTCCAGAGGTTTCAAGTAGCTTATTCAAAGCATTTGTGAATAAAACAAAGCGCAACCAGCAACGCTTTGCTGTGTTTTCTAATGACATGTTGTAGAGGCAATAAAAAAGGACAAGGTTCTCCTTGTCCGAAGCACAATGTTAAAAAATAAATAGAAAGAAGGCCATTAAGACACTAACGACTTACAGTATGACGACATTTCAAATATTCAGCTTGAAATGTTGGGATAAAATATATTTTATTTACTAAGTTTTATTCTTACCAAGGTTATTTACTAAGTTTGTCTAAACCACAGGCATTTTAACCTTCAGGATTCAGGCTTTGTGCTGTATAAATTCACCACAAAGCTGTTTGATTCTACTATTAAAAAAAAAAACCTCAAATGTTCTGAAATGTCAAAAAAAAAAAAAAAAAAGCTATTTTTTCCCATCTTAACAGACAAAAATGGAGGAGGGGGAAGGTTCTGTTGGTGTTGACTGTTTGTTGTTTTTTGATTGGACTGAGTTTCTCTCTACAAAAAAATCTATATCCAACGATGGATATCTGTACAAAGATAAGGTAATGCCTTAGGAAGAGAGAGGTAAGAACTCCTTGATTTAAAACATAGGACCAGGGAATGAGGCATTTCTTAAACTCCTCTTACCTTGTATCTCCAAGAGAAAGCCCTCCAGAGTCCAGATCCCTGACCAGGAGTCAAACATTCTCTCTGTCTCTCTCTCTCTCTCTCTCTCTCTCTCTCTCTCTCTCTCTCTGTGTGTTTGTGTAAGCCATGAATTTCACTGGTTTTAGATTTTTTTTTCTCAAATTACACCTGATCCCTTCTGATTCGCTGACTGAGGGCAATGGAAGGGTAGCTGAACGTAGGGCAAGGGGCCTGGATGACATTGGACAAAGCCCTTCCCTTCTCTGAGCCTCTGTTTTCTCATCTAAAAAAGAAAGCAGTTCAACTGGGCCTTCCCACTCAAGAAAACAAAGGAAGGAAAATGAGCTGCTTACTAGGGAAACCTAGAATCCACTTTAATTCATAAAAAGTTGTACATCACTCTCCAACTTGACACATTCACTATTATTAATAACATAATTGTTCTCAACAAACCCCACACCTGGTTTGTGACACACCAGTGAAAACATTTGGACTAGAAGTGCTACTGTTCCTTTCGGCTTAAACGAAACAAAACAAATGTCTTACGGTCTTCTTTCCCTCATCCGCATTTCAGCTCTTAAAAATTATAATTGTATAAATCCATTTACACAAAGAGTGTGAGTAATTTCTGGTAGTCCTTATGTGGTAACAGATTGTCTCTAAAAATACGATTTATGGAGTGCTCACTGTGTGCTGAACGCTCCAGCAGATGCCGTGCACATCGAAAACAAATCCACAAGTGTTTCCTCAAGGCAGAGGATGTGCCAGGCACGGGCCGAGCGATGAGGAAAATGGAAATCCCCTAGGCACTATCTGTACCTCTGTGGGGAGACGTGCCCTGCACACTTGGAAAGAAGCATGGCCCTTGCCCTCAGGGAATTTATAACCAAACCAGGAAGATGAGCTACTTATCTGAGAGAGGGCTAAGGGAGGTCAGTCAGGGTCAGAACAGGAAAGGATCATTGTGAACTAACCAAAATCAAACCCACTGCCACCAAGTCGATTCTGACTCATCATGTGGCCCTTTCAGACAGAGTAGAACTGCTTCATAGGGTTTCCAAGGCTATCAGTCTTTATGGAAGCAGATTGCCTCATCTTTCTCCTACAGAGTGCTGTTGGGTTTGAATTGCTGACCTCTTGCGTGGCTGCTGAGTGCTTTAAACTGCTGCACCATCATGGCTCCTTTCTATCAAGAATAAATCCACTAAACCAAACCCACAACCATCGAGTCAATTCCGACTCACAGCGCCCCTAGAGGACAGAGTGGAACTGCCCCAGAGGGCTTCCAAGGCTGTCAATCTTCACGGAAGCAAAGGCAAACCAAACCCACTGCTGTGGAGTCAGTTCTGACTCACAGTACCCCTAGAGGCCAGGGTGGGACTGCCCCCTAGGGTTCCCAAGGCTGTCAATTTTTACGGAAGCAGACTACCTCATTTTTTCCCCTCAGAGCAGCTGGTGGGCTTGAACCTCCGACCTTTTGGTTGGCAGCCCAATGCTTTAACACAGTGCCAGAGGAGCTCCTTATGCGCACTCAAACCAAACCAAACTCACTGCTATGGAGTCGATTCCAACTCATAGTGACTCCCATTGAGCTTCTGAGGCTATAAATCTTTACGGAGTAGATTGCCTCACCCGCCTTCTGCTTAGTGACTGGTGGCTTTGAACCATTGACCTTCTGGTTAGCAGCCCAATGCCTTATCCAGTAGGCCACCAGAGCTCCTTTTATCTGGACTAGATGGGCACTATCGGAGAAGGCTGCTCGGAGCAGGCAGGACTCCAAAAGAGCCTTGAACTGAGGCAGGGCTGGAGGGAAACAGCAAGCTTGAACTGATAAAGATAGGGAAGAGCATGCGCAGAACAGCGATGAGACTAGTGCGACTAGCCTCATTTATCCTCCGCTTTCTCAGTTTTCAATCGCACAGATTCTTTCTCTTACAGTTCTTCAGTCAGAAGGCCGACATGGGTCTCGTTGGGCTGAAGTCCAGAGTCGGAGGACCGTCTCTTCCCGAGGCTCTAGGGGAGTAAACATTGCCTTGCCCCTTCAGGGTGCTGGTAGAGTTGTTTCTTGCAGTTGCAGAATGAGGGCCTTTCCAAGCTTCTAGGCACCTTCAGTCCTTGGCTCACACCCCGCTACCTCCAGCTTCACAGGCAGCAACAGCAGGTGGAGTCCCTCTCGTGCTTTGAATCTCCTCAGCCTTTTCTTGCATGTCTGCATCTCTCTGATTCGCCCTTCTGCCTTCCTCTTCCACTTATTTTGTTCTCTCTCTCTCTTCTTAATTTTATTGTGGCAAAATATATATAACCAAACATCTGCCATTGTGAGCATTTTCAGTGACAGTCATTACATTCACTGTGTTGTGCAACCATCACCACTCTCCATTTCCAAAACTATTTCACCCCCTAAACAGAAACTCAGCACCCTTTCAACAATAACTCCCCACTTCCGTCTCCCACTCATCTCTGGTAACCACTAATGTTCTTTTGTCACAATCGATTTGCCTACTGTGGATACTTCCTGTAAGTGAGATCGTACAATATTTGTCCTTTTGTAACTGACTTGTGTCACTCAGCACAATGTTTTTAACCTTCATCCATGTTGTATTATGTATCAGAACTTCACTTCTCTCTGAATAATATTCACTGTGTGCACAGACCACATTTTGTTTATCCATTTCTCAGTTGATGGACACTTGGATTCTTTCTCCCTTTAGTTATTGTGAATAGTGCTACAATGAGAATTGTTGTACAAGTATCTGCTTAAGTCTCTGCTTTCAAGTCTTTTGGGTGTATTCCTAGGAATGGAATTGCTGGGTCATATGGCAATTCTGGAGCCCTGGTGGCACAGTGGTTAAATGCTCAGCTGCCAACTAGAAGGTTGACAGTTCGAACCCACCAGCCGCTCTGCAGGAGAAAGATATGGCAGTCTGCTTCTGTAAACATTTACAGCCCTGGAAACCCTATGGGACAGTTCTACTCTGATCTATAGGGTCGGAATCGACTCTACACGAGTGGGTTTGGTTTGGGTTTGGGTATGGCCATTCTATGTTTAATTTTTCAAGGAACTTCTGAACTGTTTTCCACAGCAGTTACAACATTTTACATTCCCACCAGCAATGGATCTAGGTTTCGATTTCTCCACACTCTCCCCCACATTTGTTATTTTCCATTTGCCTTAGAATAGCCCCCCCCCTTTTTTTTAATATCCCATAGGTGGGAAAGTGGCATCTCATTGTGGTTTTCATTTGCATTTGCTGATTGGCTAATGACTTGAGAATCTTTTCATGTGCTTATTGGCCATTTGTAGAAATATCTGTTCCAGTAATTTACGCCCCCCTTTTTGATTGGGTTGTTTGTGTTGTTGAGTTGCAGGAGTTCTTTATATATTCTGGGTGTTAAGTCCTTATCAGGTAGATGATAAACAAATATATTCTCCATTCTGTAGATTGGCTCTTCACTTTCTTGATAAAGCTTTTCATTTTGATGAGGTCCAACGCTTCTATTTTTTCTTTTGTGGCCTGTGCTTTAGTGTCATATCTACAAATCCATTGCCCAAAACAAGGTCTTGAACCTTTACTCCTATGTTTCCTTCTATGAGGTTTATGATTTTAGTTCTTACATTTAGGTCATTGATCTATTTTGAATTAATTTTTCTAGTAGAGAAATGGCTCCAAGTTCATTCTTTTGCATGTGGAAATCTGCTTGTCCCTGCACTATTTGTTGGAGAACTAATTTACCTTTTGATGGCTTTGAAAGCAGTAATGAGAAATTTGAACTTGATTTCATAAATAATGGAAGGTTTTTCAAGCAAAGTAAAAAGTATACAACTATTGTTGTTTGTACAGGACCTTATAAAGTATTTCATATGTATTTCTTTTTATTGTGATTTGGGTGAAAGTTGACAGAGCAAATTCATTTGCCATACAACAGTTCATACACATTTTGTTTCATGAAATTGCTTGTAACCGCCCCCCAATGTAACAGCTTAGTATGTATTTTTAATGTTAATCTTATAGCCACATCTATGTCCATCTTACAATGAGGAAACTGAGGGTTAGGGAGTCTGGGTACTTGCACCAGTGACCCAGTGAGTGTAGAGAGAGGCCACTGTGTTCAGTGAGAGGCAGCAGAGACAAGTGTTCAAGAGCAGGGACTCTGAAGCCATCACACAGATATTTGAATCTTACCTCTGTCATTCACCATCTGTGTCACCTTAGGCAAGTTACTTAACCTCTCTGGGCCTCAGTTTCCTCATCTGAAACAAGATGACAATGATAATACTTAGCTCATAGGGTGGCTATGAGGATCAATGAGTTAATGTTTGCAAAATAAAATGTGTTTCTTCAACAAAACAAAAAAGTAGGAAAGGTACGATGTGGAACCTTTTTTTGTGCTTTAGGTGCAAATGTACAGAGCAGATTTTGTTTCATATTCAACATTTCATGTGTATTTGGCTTCACTCCCCAATTACCATCCCCAACCCTAAACCACTCTCCTCCTCTCCTTTCCCAGTAACCCCCCCATGCCCCTCATAATTACCCACTCCTGTGTGTCCTGTTTTTCCCCTGGGTTGCCCCTCTGGTGCCCCATGGCCGATTGCTCCAAGGGATGTATCTCCATAGAGTATATGGGTGCGGCACCCTGGGTTGAGTGGTCTGTGTGTACATCTTGTTTACTACTGGGCTGAGAGTCAGCCCTTGGGAGTGAGTTTTATCCCAGGCCTGAAGTGGATCTTAGGGCCATAGTCTTGGGGTCCCACCAGACTCCTTCTGACCAACAATTGTGGTCATTATTGCGTTTTGGGATTTTGTTCCACATTTCCTCACACCCCCCCCCAGTCTATCCAGGATCCCCAGTTTTGATCCCTTCCCGAGTGGTTGGCATTAGTAGCCAGGCACCATCTAGTTCTTTTGGTCTCGAGGTCCATCATATCCTAGGGCTGCTTGTTTCCAAATGCCCTTGGTTTTTCACACTCTTCTTCACTTCTGATGGTAGGAGACCACTAGCTGCATCTTAGAAGGCCACTTGAAAACTTTTATGACCCTAGTCACTACTCACGAATATAGGTTGTGGAACAAGATTTTTATGTATTCTGTCGTGCCAGTTGACTCTGGTGTCCCCCAATACTATGACCCTGGGTCAACAGATCCCTTGGCTCTCTCTCCCACGGTGTCTGGCTGTCTACGAGGGATTGCTCTATGTCTGTCTTCTGTTGTTTCTGTAAGGATTGAGGGTGACTTTAAATCCCTGTTCTTTCCACTCCATCACTGGGTCTTAATGGATAAACAGAGAAGCAATGAGTCTTCTGGCAGAAAAGGGTGATCTGAGCACTTGAGCAAAGAAGAGACAGGGGTCCAGGAACCTGCTCAGCATTTTAAGGAAGTGAGCCCCTACTCTGGAAAATGGCAAGAAGGTGAAACCAAGAGACTCTGCTCCTAAGTTCAACCACTGACAGTCCACGTCCTGAAGTGCAGATTGATCTTTGAGGGATCCATACTTAGTAACACATCCATCTTTTGTCATCAGCCATTTCTTAGTATAGTAATATTCATATTCTGTAAGAAAAAGGCACAAGGCAAAATGGGTAGAGAAAAAGAGAGGCCT
>NW_006922394.1:176244-181485 GCF_000298275.1 Orycteropus afer afer | reverse complement strand
AGAAAGTTGAGGCCACCTGTGAGAACTTTCAGGCTTACCCAAGATTCCTGTAGGCCATCTGGGTGTTAGGTACATGCAGGGCCAGCTTCTTGGAAGTGTAATCTATACATTCCTAGAGGTACCCACACTTAGAGGTGTCTTACACCTGGTTTAATGCTTTGTTGCCGCCATGTTGAAATTCTTAACAACTTTTCAACAAGGGACTCTATGTTTTCTGTTCTTAAGAAGACTGCTGCTTGATGAACACCCTTCCACCTCTCATTTTTCTGATATGTCTCTCATCACACTGTCCTCTCACATTAGGTCTCACACAAAATGGAAGTGGGGAGATTTCTCTTTGGAAACATTTTTTTATATTTGACACAACTTTGGAGCTAATTGACAATGTTTGTGTGTTAAAGCAAAGTGAAAATATCTCATGCCAAAGTTGTCGCAGTGTGTTTGAGTTAGGGGCTTCCCGGCCTCCTGTTAACTCAACACTTCCAGCCTGTGAGAGTGTGGAAGGTTGAAGTGGAAGGCCCAAGGGGCCCCCTGCGTAAAGTGGTAGAACTTAACAGACTAACAGGCATGATCAAAATAGACCTTAATCAGAGTGACTAACATACTATTTTTCCCTCCCTTTTGTTTTCATGGACACTGAGTTCTTTAGGTTTGTTATTTTCAGTTATACATTCTTAGGGTTGTTATTTTCTATTATACATTTGCTTACACACAACCCTCTCCCACGACTGGTTTCAGCTGAGGACCACAGTCCATGAAGTGAGACAACCCTGGGAAGAGGGACACCAAGTTGGGAGTAACCCGGAAAAGAAGAACAAAGACGTTTCTGGCAATCCAAGAGGTCTTCATCCCCATCCCCCCTCCCTGTGTACTCAGGGCTACGCTTTTGCGTGAGGAAATAGACATTTTAGAGGAGTGATTCTTTCTCCTTGGGTATCAATACTCAATTAACCTTTCGCTTCCCAGCTTCAACCTGTTGTGTTCATTGGCTCTTGGCAACAGGGGGTAAGGACTTTGTTCTACAACAAGAGCAGTCAGATAGTTTGGCCATGTGGGAAGAACAATTTGATTTTTGTTGTCGTTGTGGTTGTTATGTGCCGTCAAGTTGGCCCCGACTCATAGCGACCCCTCCTTGGGTTTCTGAGGCGGTATCACTACAGAAGTAGATTGCCCAACCTTCCTTCCGAGGAGTGGCTGGTGGTTTTGAACTGCCAGCCTTCTGGTTAGCAGTCAAGTGCCTTAGGCACTATGCTACCAGAGTCAGGTTAAAAAATAGCTCTGTATGATTTGGGTAAGTTTTGTAGGAAAGAAAGTATACACTCTTCAAAACTCTCCATTGACCTCTGTCACCTCAAATGTGGCCACAAAAGTAACTTCTAATGGGCCCAGACTTCCTTCCTCAGAACATCTTTAAGAAGAAAAGAAAGGGAAGGAGCAGAAGTGTGTTCATGTAAGAACCTAAAGAAACAATCACTTGGAGGGGAAGAGGGCTTGGAAAAGTTGCCACAGTGACAGCATATCTTGACTACATCCTATTGCTTCGTTGTAAATGAAATTGTTTCAGAAGCCTATCAGGATTCCCATTAAATGGCACTGGGCTAAGTTTTCAGAGCTATTCATAGCAAAACTCTTTAAATAGTAGAGGAGAAAGGTCACATCATGACAGCCCTGTACAAGCAAAAACTCCCCCGACACCCATACAGCGATTTCCATCATGCTCTTGTCATGCACCGAGGACGCGCTCCCAGCAAAGCGCCCAGCTGCCTTTGAAGCCTGATATTTCGGAACCAAAGACGCGGGCCGCAGATCAGGCTTCTGTTTATATCTGACCCATAAGCTGCAGGGCTTACTTAGAATGCAAATACACGGACCCTAGGGACAACACTGTCTGTGACTGACGGATTTGGTCTGTCTGACCTGAAGACACATGCGTTACCGAAAGGCTGCGCAGGCATTGATTTGACTTCGGAGGTTCTATCTGCAGGACTCTGCGCTTAGGGCTTATACTCGTTCTTAAAAAAGAAAAGGCTTTGGCACACTGAGCATTGATTCCTCAGCCCTGACCAGATCTCCATGGTGCCAAGCGGTGCACAGGCCCCGAGGAGAGGTGGCTCGGTCCCTGGCCTGGCAGCCGCATCTTGTCCCGGCCAGAAGCCTCCCTCGACAAGCTCCAGGGCCAGGCAGAGCCTGCACGTTCCCAAAGTTTCGCTCTGCAGTTGCGAGAACTGCTCAGTCACAGAGGAGAGGTAGTGTGTAACTTAGGAAACTTTTGGTTTATTTGTTTCCCAACAAATTACCTTAATGCTACCGAATTCTATTCATGATTGTCAGGGGGGAAAAAAAGCAGATCAAGTAATGATTGAGGATACAAACTGTAAAAGATAAGTCTCTGGCTTAATTCTTCATTAAACAAATCAAGAATTCTTTACATATTACTTTTGGTTATCCTTAGACCTAGTAGATTAAATACTGCTCTGCATGTATGAGTGTGTGTGTGTGTGTGTGCACACAAGAGAGACAGAGATCCCCTTTCAGACTTTTAATGGCTTTGAAAAAATAAGAGCATAGCATCTTTCATATTTACAGTAGCTATTGTTTTCTTGAAGCAGTAATGACATCTAAGTCTCCCCAAATCTTTCATCCACACTGGATGAAAATACTTGAAGACCTCTTGTGATCTAAAGATCCACGGTTCTCTGGCTTTCTTTTAAAATTGTGCCATGATTTGAGTTGTACTACGATAAACCTGTGAATTAAATTTTGGATGAAGAAATTCCCACAAATAATTTTTACCTTTAGCCAGCAATTTATTTCTCAAACCATATGATACTTGTAGATGGTCCCTGATTTTTATACAATTATGAAAATCAAGCACAATTATTTTAAAATATTTTCCTTTTCACTTGTTGAAGGAGACCAGATGATTGGTTACAAGTCTGGGTGAAAGGACTTGGCGCTGTTTTCATATGGTGAACACTGGCAGAAGCAGGTGGGGGAAGGGGATTGAAATATGGGTTATCGCCTCATTGTTCTCAGGGATAAAGAAAAGAACTTTTCACTCCAAGCTATTATGCAACAAACCGTTTTTCAACATTCTCATTCATAACGGTTTCTGGAGTGTAACTTCTGTCTTTGAAAGGTTTAAGCTAATGCCCACACAGGCCTACTTAAAAATACTTTCCCATTTATTACATTTCCTTTTCCCAGACCTTTGGTAAACTTAAGAGGCCTCATTATACTATATGGAAATAAAGAGATTCCCAAATGGAAAGACTGTTTTGAATGCTGACTAATGTCCATAGCAGGGGAAAGTAATTAACTCATTAACTCATTCATTCATTCATGTAACAAACATTTATTAAACACTATGCAAAACTTGGACTCTAATCCTCAAGGAGTGCATGATCAAGTGATGCAGAAAGTCATGCATAAAACAAATGCTAATATAGAGTCGTAAATGCCATGATCCAAGGATACACAGCATGTGTTGAGAATAGAGAGGAGGTAGCCGTTAACTCATTAACTCAGTCTGCCTTTGAAGACCCAGCAAATGTTACACCAGAGCTGGACCAAGGGGAGGTAAGGAGAATTGTGTTGGCTACAAAAGGTGGAAAAAGAAGAGCAGATTCAAAGGCACGGATATGAGCAAGCACACAGCATGTTTGGATGATGGTGACACATCTGGTGACTACAGTATAGGGTTCCAGGGAAGAGTGGCAAGAATGAGGCAGAAAAGGGAGCTGTGCGCAAATTGTGAAGGACCTCAAAGGCCACACGAAGGAGACTGAAGAAAATGGGGGTTTGAGCAGGCTGGTAACAGAATCAAATCTGTATTTAGAAAAATCACTTTGGTAACTTTTTAAAATCATGATTGGTGGCAGATCGATTTACTGTTGTCACAGGTGGGACTACAGAAGTTGGGAAAGGACAATGATTGGGATACACACATAATTAATGATTGAAAAGGGTTGTAGGATTGGTTATGGGACTTGACAAGCTGGCTAGGTGGTGCTCTGGATATAACTCATGAGCATGCAACCGGAGTCATAGCCACAAGGGAGCTACAAGATGATACTTGGATCCACAATCCACACCCATGGAAGCAGCAGTCAAGAAATCAGATGACACATTGCACTGGGCAAATCTGCTGCAAAAGACCTCTTTTAAGTGCTTAAGAGCAAATATGTCTCCTTGAAGACTAAGGTGTGCCTAACCTAAGCCATGGTATTTTCAATTGCCTCATATGCTTGTGAAAGCTGGACAATGAATAAGGAAGACCTAAGAAGAATTGATTCTTTTGAGTTGTGGTACTGGCAAAGAATACTGAAAGTACCATGGAGTGCTAGAAGAACTAATAGATCTGTCCTGGAAGAAGTGCAGCTGGAATGCTCCTTACAAGCGAAAATGGCCAGACTGCATCTCACCTACTTTGGTCATATGTAAGTTCAAGTTGAAGCTGAAGACGATTAAAACAAGTCCACAAGAGCCAAAATATGACCTTGATTACATCCTACCTGAATTTAGAGACCATCTGAATAATAGATTTGATGCATTGAACACCAATGACCGAAAACCAGAGGAACTGGGGGATGACATCAAGAATATCATCCGTGAAGAAAGCAAAAGGTTGTTAAAAAGACAGGAAAGGAAGAAAAGACCAAAATGGAGGTAAGAAGAGACTCTGAAATTTGCTCTTAAATGGAGAGTTGCTAAAGCAAATTGAAGAAATGATAAGTTAAAAGAGCTGAACAGAAGATTTCAAAGAGTAGCTTAAAAAGACAAAGCCAATTACTATAATGAATTGTGCAGAGACCTGGAGTTTGAAAACAAAAAGGGAAGAACATGCTTGCCATTTCTCAAACTTAAAGCACTGAAGAAAGATTCTATGAGCAAAATATTGAATGATGCAGGACACATCCAAAGAAGATGGAAGGAATACACAGTCACTGTACCAAAAAGAACTGGGAGATCTTCATCCATTTCAGGAGGTGGCATATGACCAAGAACCAACGGTACTGAAGGAAGAAGTCGAAGCCTCACTGAAGGAATTGGCAAAGAACAAGTCTCAAGGAATTGACGGAATACCCATTGAGATATTTCAACAAACTGATGCCTCACTGGAGGCACTCACTCGGTTATGCCAAAAGATTTGGAAGACAGCTACCTGGCCAACTGACTGGAAGAGGTCCATATTTGTACCCATTCCAAAGAAAGGTGATCCCACAGAATGTGGAAATTATC
>NW_006922394.1:175397-176119 GCF_000298275.1 Orycteropus afer afer | reverse complement strand
AGAACACTTAATTGTGCTCATGAAGAACCTGTACATAGACCAGGAGGCTGTCGTTCGAACAGAACAAGGGGACACTGCATGGGTTAAAATCAGGAAGGGAATGTGTCAGGGTGGTATCCTTTCACCATACTTATTCAATCTGTATGCCGAGCAGATAATCGGAGAAGCTGGACTATATGAAGAAGAACGTGGCATCAGGATTGGGGAAAGACTCATTAACAACCTGTGATACGCTGACGACATAACTTTGTTTGCTTGAATCAAAGTGGACCTGAAGTACCTACTGATGAAGCTCAAGGACTACAGTCTATAGTATGGATTACACCTCAACATAAAGAAAACAAAAATGCACACAACTGGACCAGTAAGCAGTATAACAATAAATGGAGAAAAGACTGAAGTTGTCAAAGATTTCATTTTACTTGGTTCCACAATCAACACCCATGGAAGCAGCAGTCATGAAATCAGATGACGGATTGCACTGGGCAAATCTGCTACAAAAAACCTCCTTAAAGTACTGGAGAGCAAATATGACTCTTTGAAGACTAAGGTGCGCCTAACCCAAGCCATGGTATTTTCAATGGCCTCATATGCATGTGAGAGCTGAACAATGAATAAGGAAGAGCGAAGAAGAGTCAATGCTTTTGAGTTGTCTTGCTGGTGAAGAATACTGAAAGTACCATGGACTGCCAGAAAGTACCATGGACTGTCCTGGAAGAAGT
>NW_006922394.1:169234-174662 GCF_000298275.1 Orycteropus afer afer | reverse complement strand
TGGAGTCAGGGCTCCCATTGTAGACCACAGCCTTCCACAAACCAAGTACTTCAGAATTTAAGCTCTAATACAGTATCACTGTTAACGTATTAGCATAAAAAGTATTTACTAAGCTTATGTCGCCATTCTGTGTGTAATTCACTTCTTCATAGGCACTGAAGGCTTTTGTAGATAAATGGCTATACTTCCAACTGAAAAAACTCTACAAATGCCCCAGGTGATGAATTGCTAACTGTTCCATCATATGTGTACTGGGTGACCACTGCGTGCTGGGCGACATGCCTGGTGCTGGGCACACAGAAGCAAGTGAACCAGTGTCTGCTCGCGTGCAGTTTACAGTTGCCGCCCAAGTGCTTTGAGTACAATGTGCTGAGTGCTACCAGGCAACTGGTTGCCATCGGGCTGACCCCATGTGTGTCACGGTAGAAGTGAGCTCCCTAGGGTTTCGGTGGCTGAGTTTTCAGGAGTCAATTGCCAGCCGTTCTCCCGCAGTGACTCTGGGTGGACTCAAACCTCGAACCTTTCAGATTAACTGTTTGCACCATCCAAGGACTCCAGTTAATAGAGACAGAAAATTCCCAGGGTCTAATGAGTCGGGGCAACTCGACGGCACATAACAACAACAACAACAACAATGGGCACTTGAGAGTTTTATAGGATTTGCATGAATGTGCTACGAAGAGGGGGAGAGAGGGAAGGGGTAAAGGTATGCTTATCCCAATGTTACCTAAATTACATTTTCTCAGTCATCTGTGAAAAGAAACTATTAATAAAGAACGAAACAGGGAGAGGGAAAAGAAATGTGAAAGTTGCATCTCCTCCATGAAGCCTTTTCTGATTCCTCCAACTCCGGACTGTTTCTTCCCACTTGTCAGCATGTTCTTTCCGGACTCTTAAGAAGAATGATAATCATATGTAATAAGCTGTTTCCTATTCCTAGTTTTAAAGAAATCAGGGAAGAATCATTCAGGTTTGTTCTTGCTAAATGCTCCTACAAAACCAATGTAGCAGAATCTGCACAAGAGCTGAAAACCGCCCTGCACCCGAGGCTACTCCAGCTCCATTCTCCTTGATTATTTATGCGCCTTTTTCTTCACCTTTGCCTCCCTTGTAATCACCCTCCTCCTGTAGTGGGCTACAAAGATGCTGATTCCATGCAAGTCACAGGGTCATTTACCCCTTTGACCTTCGTTGAGCGGGTATAAATCGCCCCAGTGCTGGGAGGGGCGGTTTTCTTCTTCCCTCAGCACAAAGCCTTGTTGCTTCATAAGCTGCCTCACAGAGCAGCAGAAAGGGAACAGTGAAAACTGTGTGTGGGGCTGGCTGGGGGAGTGGTGGCCACGACCTTGGCCTTGCTGAGAATGTGGGGAAGGGAAACACTGCCCATTTTCCCAGCGTTAGGTGCCCTGCCCCAACCATGCTGGAAGCAGCGCTGGTGACAAATGGGAATGTAGTTATCCGTTTTGAAGATAAAATGAGGAGGTTGGACTAGTTAGTTGATCTCAAAAGCTGCTTCCGGCTCTCACGTTCCAGGATTCTAAATACGTCCCAGGCGTGATAACTTGAAGGGAAAATTGAATAGGGAGATGAATCAGGCTAACGTGTGAGAAGCACCCTGGTGGCTAGGGCCATTCACAAATCACAGCGACAGACAGCTTCTCCTGAACCCAGATGGCCACCATGCCAGGTCCGTCTAAGCTGTGTCAACTACACTTGGTGAGCCTGGCCACCACACTAAGGCAGTGGGGGCTTCCTGACCTCCGGCAGAAGGCAGCAGGAGGAGAATGGCAGTCTGCTGTCTCTATGAGCCATGGAGCCCTTCAACTCTGCCGTCACACGGCTGCCTTCAAGACCGCGGATATTCAAGATGGGGGCGTTCCGAACAGGTTTTCTGAAATGACCCTTTTCTCCCGATTTCTGCTTTGGGTGCTATTAGAGAGTCCATCCTCTTCATTTTCCAGACTTGTTGGCATAATCCTAATTGTGCCTATTCTTTCTGCATTCTCTCCCCATGTTCCTTTAATATGCAGAGGTGAGTCCTCACAGCTCCATCTGTTCTTGTTGCCACCAGACTGTGAGGCAAATCTCTTGAGCAACTCGGTGTGTTTTCTTCTTTTCATTGGTTCAGTATGGATGTAAGCTCATCACAATTCAAGTAATCATTAGAGCAAACAATGAGATAGTTTGTGCCACATACATACATGCTCATGTGTGGTGGTGAGCATGGCACTTAGGGCATTGCCATGTTCACAACCTCATATGAGTGTGAGTGTGAGTGTATGTGCACATGCACATGGCTGTGGGTGTCCCCGTGTGCTGGTTTCCATTGGTAGTGGTTTATGGTGTCCTGCCTTTTGAGTTTAGAATTGTGAGAAAAGGAGAAATTCCTTTGGTAGGCTCATTTCTCTCTGTTACCATGCATGGCACTCAGCCTTGGCCTGGCAGTGTGTGATGGCCAAAAATGTTTTGGCAGTGCCAACAGTCTAAGCAACCATGCCACTGGGAGCAGGAGCAGCAGCAAACTCCAGGGGCCTTCGACCGGCACCCAGTGTTTGCTGTGCCCATTTGCCACTCCCTCTGGGAGCTGAAGGGCCAGGAAGGAGCCCTGATCGAGAGCAGACATGAAGAATTCTCTCCCCCAGTGCCCAAGAGCAGGCACTCCCTGCAAGCCATGCAAGCACCCAGATGTTAACCCACGGGGAGGGAAGGCAGCACTGTGGTGACACGGCACTCGTCGAGGCAGGCACAGAACAGAGCTACTGTAAGATTCTGCAAAAACGTTTTTCAGTTTTCTGGAAAAGGTGTTTGGCAACCTGCATGGCCCCCTTGCTATGGTCTTTATGGAACCCTTTTTTAAAAGCACTTGTATCAATCCAAAGTGGCTAAAAGCCCCCACACTTGATGATGATTGAAATCCGCAAGCACCATATTCAAACAAGGCCTGGACAGTCCCTGGGAAAGGGAGAGGAGATTCAGTTCTGTCAGGAGACACCAACGATTTCTTACCTGCTAGAGAGAGCTTTGCAAGAGCCATTTGACTATCAACTTCACTCTGACAACCAGAACACAAAGGCCTCATCCTACCGTCAGCAAGCAGCATAGTGGTTGGTTGCTCTAATGAGGGGTGTGTGTGTGTGTGTGTGCGTGCGTGCGTGTGTGTGTGTGTTTCAATGATTCTTATTTCATGCCCCCCCACCCCTCCCAAGCACAAATGGTGACATGGCAGACTTCACATATGCCACTACTTCCCAGCGTCAACAGTGCAGCACAGACAACGGATGTTGCAAGGGTGGATCTGCCTTTGTTCGGATCTGAATGTCTGTGGAGCCACTATGTGCATGTGATCCTGTTTTAATTCTCAAAAGCTTCTCATTCAATGACTACTGAACTCCACGGATCAGTCACACTGGAAGGGGAAGCTGGCATGCAAGGGGTAGCATCTTGCAGGCAGTGTTGTGACATTTACTTTTCCCTCACACTACCCATAAAAATCCCAAGATGAAATCTGGTTTGCCTTTTATTTCTTCTGACACCCTACGCTGGCTCTTCATCACAGACTTTTCATAAGCACATTGGATGTGGGAATGGGCTGCTACCAGATGCAGTAAAAATACTTCCATCACTCTTCCCACCACTGCTCAGAAGTAGAGGGGAATGCTTGTGGGCCAGGGCTCAAATCAACATACTATGTCAACTGGTGTGCTTTCCTTTCAAGTTTAAATACAGCCAGTGCAGACAGGCACAGTGTAATCCTGAATTTGGTTACTTCAGAAGAAAGTAAATACATATTTTAGTTTTCAACAACAAGGGAGCAGAAATGTATTCAACATTGTCTTGCTAATTTCAAGCTATTGTAGAGAATGGTTTGTTTGTGCAAGCTAATGTTCAGGATAGACAGAAACACAGCGTGCATGGAACTGGTTCCACAGGAGTCATTAAAAGGCATGCTGAGAATATGTGCCAAGAATAAGGCACAATGCTTTGTGCCTGTTCCCTGGCAAAACTCATTATGGGAAGTGATTTCAAAGTCCTAAGAGATGGCATGTTCACTCCTCCAGAAAAAGAGAGGGTTGAATGGCAAGTGTCTTTCCTTTGTCTAGCTTTTGTGATTGTATCTTTGGCTGGGATGACAGGAAGACATTGGAAGCAGGCAGAGATGATGAGAGAGAATAGAATCAGAGTGTGGAAGACCAGGCTAAGACATTATTGACCATCATGATGAATGTACAATGGAAATCATCCATGATCGAACAGTGCACTCTGCTCATTTTATAAAAGGGCTTTTCCTTTGCAACATGACATAGTACAGAAGGGTTTTGAAGAAAGAAGACATGTTCAAATCATGGTCTCTGCCACTTCCTTGGTGGTCTTGGACAAGTTCATCTCCTTGATTCTCAGTTTCATTAATTTTAAAACAAGCATCATAGTAACAGTGATGGGAGTGTTAAATGCAATGACAGATGTCAGAAGCAACTTGTAAGTATAAGGAATGAGAAAGTATCCAATGTCATGAAGTGTGACTTCACCCACTCATGTGTGTGCTAAACTGTTAGGGATTGCATTGGGCACCCCCTAAACCCTACACTTGTGGATGGAATCCTGTTTGGGAATAGCATTTTCTTTGTTATGTTAATGAGGCCATATTAGTGCAGGGTAGATTCTAAACCTAAGCACTTCTGAGTTACAAAGAGAACAGATTAGACACAGAAAAAAGCAAACAGGGGAAGACAGTCGCAATGTGGAGATCGCCAAGGAAGCAAGGAGCACGAGGGCTACCGAAGCTGGAAGAGACCAGGATCTTCCGTCAGAACCACAGAGAGAGCCTTCCCCTGGAGCCAGTGCCCTGAATTTAAACTCCTGGCCTTGTGAACTGTGAGAAAATAAAGTTTTGTTTCTTAAAACTACTCACTTACAGTATTAGTTACAGCAGCACTAAGACATAACCCAAATCTCTAGTTTAATATTACTTTGAGTGTTCCCTACAGCTATTGCTCACAACTGGACCAACAAGCAACATCATAATAAATGGAGAAAAGATTAAAGTTGTCAGGGATTTCATTTTACTTGGATCTACAATCAACACCCATGGAAGCAGCTGTCAAGACATCAGATGACATATTTGTGATAGTTGGAGCTGTGTGTCAACTTGGCTGGACCCCAGTTCTGTGTGGTTGTTCCCATTATGGGATCGGATGACTGTGTTCTGAGTGGCCAATCTGCCCAAGGGGAGTTTTCCTAGGGGTGTGGCCTGCTTCCAGGATATCCAGGGACATCCTAGGAAGAGAGACATTCTTCTGTGGATCGGGACTCTGGTGGGCTGCCTACAACCTTCCATGAGTGAGCAGCCCACCGCTCAGCCTGGAGATCTTGGATTCATCTTTCGTTGGAGTCAACAGCCAGTGTACTGCCTGCCAGCCTTGAGTTTCTC
>NW_006922394.1:162591-168622 GCF_000298275.1 Orycteropus afer afer | reverse complement strand
TGAGAAGTGATGCTCTGGGTGATTGGATATTTGATAGTTTTCTGCAATTTTGTCAGAATGAGGAGTATAAGGAAGCTGGTTGGTTGGTCCTACTTGCACTGGATAAATTGGTAAAAGAGCGAGATGGTTTCAAAGCTGCTGAATCTTGGCTTAAGTGCCACATAAATGACCTCAGTGCCTCCAGCTGTGCTCTGAAAGAAAGCCTTATAGCTTCTACTAACAGAGCTGACATAGCTGAAGCCCAAATCCAGAGTCTTATTGTAAGAGTGGCTGAATTACAATGCCAGGTCAATTGCCAACCCAGTACGGTGTCTGCCATTAAAGTGAGCGCATTGATTGGAAAAAAAAATGGGATCCTGCAACCTGGAATGGGGACACATGGACAGATGATCCAGAAGATCAGGATAATGGTGCAAGGAATGTAAGATTGGATCAGTCTGAGTTTATTGATTTAGGTCCACTAAGTATGGATTCTTAATTCAGTGTCTCAGCTTGAGAGGTTAGGAAAGGATCTCATAGATTATTTGGTTGGCTTACTGAGGCCTGGATTATGTGGTGGCCTACCTTAAGTCAAGGAGCTCTGGTAGCATAGTGGCTAAAGCACTTGACTGCTAACCAGAAGACTGGCGGTTCAAACCCACCAGCCACTCCTCGGAAGGAAGGTTGGGCAATCCTACTTCCATAGTGATACTGCCTCGGAAACCCAAGGAGGGGTCACTGTGAGTTGGGGCCGACTCGATGGCACATAACAACAACAACAACACCTTAAGTCAAGTTGAAGTACCAGCTGTAGAAACGAGGACTGTGATTGTTATATTTCTTCATTGTATATGTGCATCAAATATTTTTGTTTCCTTTCTGTTATGAACTGTGAAATGTAGATAAGGTTAATGCATTTTGGTTGTATATGTGTTAACGTATCATGTTAGGCACAGATATGACTGTAATTGTCCTTATTTAGAGATTATATATGGTTAAGAAGATGTGTACAACTGCCAAGTTGACAAGGGGTGGACTGTGATAGTTCATTCAATGTCTCAGCTCCAGAGGTTAGGAAAGGATCTAATATTACACTGGGAAAATCTGCTGCAAACGACCTCTTTAAAGTGGTAACAAGCAAAGATGTCTCTTCGAAGACTCTTGTTGTTGTTGCTGTTGCTGTGTACTGTTGAGTCGGCCCCAACTCATAGCAACCCCTCCTTGGGTTTCTGAGGCGGTATCACTAAGGTGCGCCTAACCCAGGACATGGTATTTTCAATCTCCTCATATGTATGTGAAAGCTGGGTAGTGAATAAGGAAGACCAAAGAAGAATTGATGCTTTGAATTGTGCTGTTGGTGAAGAATTTTGGAAACACCATGGACTGCCAGAAGAGCAAACAGATCTGTCCTGGAAGAAGTACAGCTGGGATTCTCGTTGGAAGCGAGAATGGCCAGACTTCATCTCACCTACTTTGGTCATGTTATCAGAAGGGACCATTCCCTGGAGAAGGATGTCACACTTGGTAAAGTGGAGGGTCGATGGAAGAGGGGAAGTCCCTGAATGAGATGGGTTGACACAGTGGCTACAACGACGTGCTCAGGTAGAACAAGGATTGTGAGGCTGGTGCAGGACCGGGCAGTGTTTCATTCTGTTGTACATGGGGTCACTATGAATTGGAGCCAAGTCGACAGCACCTAACAACAACAACGGAGCTATTGCCTCTCCAACCAGGCTTTCTTGAACCTACCACGGCAATTTCCTGCTAAGCTTTACCATTTTGCATAAGCACTATCCTTTCTTCTCTTTTCCTATTAGAAGATGCATTGAGAGCAGTAGTTACCAACTTTAGGGGTATATTAAAATCACTGGGGAACCATACATGCTGAGATTCTTATTCAACTTGTTTGTCTAGGGTGTGTTCCAGGCACTGACACTTTCAAGAGATGCTGAGGTAACTCGAATGTGCAGCCAAAGTCAAGATGGGTTCCCCTTTCTCTCCCCACCCCCCAAAATAGTTGACTATGGGTTACGTCGGGAGCTCTGGTAGCTAAGTGGCTAAAGCACTTGACTGCTAACCAGAAGGCTGGCGGTTCAAACCCACCAGCCACTCCTCGGAAGGAAGGTTGGGCAATCCTACTCCCGTAGTGATACTGCCTCGGAAACCCAAGGAGGGGTCGCTATGAGTCGGGGCCGACTCAATGGCACATAACAACAACAACAACAACATGGGTTACGTGAGCCAAGTACAACTTCCTGCTTACTTCTCACTCCCTCCAGGACTTTGCACAGTGCCTGGCACATGGAATGCATGCAATAAATACCTCTTCAATGAATGAATGAATCACAGTGGTCCAGGCTTACAAGGCTGCTGTTAGTGATGAAGTGGAAAGAGCACTGACTTTAGCAGTAAGAAAACCTGGCTTTTTGTTTGGATTCAATACAAGCTTGATGGGATTTCATGGTTCGGTCATTTATCCAGTCTAGACTCAATTTCCCCCTGTGTAAAATGAGAGGAGTAGATGAGATGATGCCTAAAGGCCTTTATAGCGCCAACATTGTTATTCTAAGAGTCTATGAAAACCCATGGCATTAATAGCTATATTTCTGCCATCCTCATAAAATGACATGTACACGGGGAAAGGGAGTTTAATGAATCTTGTAAAAAGCACTTTCTGGAACTAGAGAAGCCATTTTCATAATGAAGAGGATTTAATGGACTTAGCTTGTAAAGAAGCAACTTAGTAGCTTCTGTCCATTTGAAGCTGTTGTCCGTGCGGAGCAAAAAGAAGAGACAGACTGAGTGTGGGCTCTGGAATCTGACCAGCTGGATCCTGATTGACTGCTTACTACCTGGCTGACTTGGGCAAGTTGCTTGGGGCTCGGTAAAGATTAAATTAAACACCGTATGTAAAGCACTTACATGGCAAATAGAGAGGACAATAAATGTTAAGGAAAAAATAACAAAACAAAATCTGAATAAAACCTATGAGTTTAGTACTGTTTATCTCTACATTCCATTTACAAAAACCAAAGTCCAGGGAAGTCAAATTCACCCAAGGTGACATTGCTGGAAGGCGGCAATGGCTATCAAACTGGTACACTTGACTGCCAAGTCTGTGGCCTTGCCTTTATTCTTTATTGGGATTCTTAACATGGACCCCTAATACGGACTCTTGTCGACGCCCTACAGCTGTTCACGGTTTGCTCACTTCAGTAATCGACACTGGGGCTGGACTTTCTCCAGCAGCCCTGCCTGACTCCTTACAAGCTTGATTTGGCTGCTGCTCCTCAGATTTTACCCATGGCCCCTCTTCATGTGTCCTTTAGCATGAAAAGGCATTGCTACTTTCATAGATGTAGCTGAATTCAAACATGTGCCTCTAGGTTTTAGGAAGCTCTTGTAGCATAGTGCCTAAGGCATTTTAACTGCTAACCAGAAGGCTGGCAGTTCAAACCCACCAGCCACTCCTCAGAAGGAAGGTTGGGTAATCTACTTCCGTAGTGATACAGCCTCGGAAACCCAAGGAGGGGTCGCTATGAGTCGGATCCAACTCCCCAGCAGTGAGGGTTTTTTTTTTTTTTTTCTGATTCTCAGTCTCCACATGTAGAAAATGCGTATAATAATGATGCTTGTGATGATTGTGTGAACTCATATGTATAGTCATGTGTGTGTGTGATTTGGGTGCAGATTTACAAAGCAGCTTTGTTCTACTCTCAACAGGTCATGCACATTTGACTTCACAGCCCTGATTACAATCCCCAATCATGAAAAACTCTCCTCCCCTCTCCTCCCTGTGACTACTCCCTCCATGTGCCCTTCTTATCTATGCACTGCTGTCTGTCCACCTTCCCCTCCATGTGTATGCTGCCCATCTGATGGCTCATGTCTGACTGATCTAAGGGCTGCATCTCCCTGGGGTAGGTGATCTGCTTGTAGGCCTGTCTACTGTTGGGCTGAGAGCCAATCCACAGAAGTGAGTCCATTTCCAGGCCTGAAGGATAACCCAGGGCCATAATCCCAGGAGTTCCACCGGCCCCTGTCCAACCAGTAATTCTGGTCATTTTTGTGTTTTGGAATTTTGTTCCACATTTTTCCCTCCTAGTCTATCCAGGCCCTCCAATTCTGATCTCTTTCTGAATGGTTGGCATTGTTAGCTAGGCACCATCTAGTTCTTCTGGTCTCAGGGTCATGAAGGCTGAGGTCCTCATGGTCCATCATATCTTTAGCCTAATTGTTTCCAAATGACTTTGCTTTTCCTTACTCTTCTTTGGTTCAGATGAGAGGAGATCAATAGTTGTATCTTCGATGGCTGCTCGAAACTTTTAAGACCCCAGTCACTACTCACCAAAGTAGGATGTAGAGCAAGATGTTTATGTACTATGTTGTGTCAATTGAGCATGATGTTCCCCAAGACTGTGGTCTAAGCCTGCAGGTCCAGTCATTCTTTCCCTCAAGGTGTTTGGTTGCCTCTGAGATGCTACCTGTCCTGTTACTTCTGTAATCTATGTGGATAGCTTGGTAGCACAAGTGCATATGTAAGATGATCTTCAGCCAAACCTATCCTCGGTCTTGGGTATAATCCCAGTCACCTACCCCCACCTGATCTGCTCGCCTATGATTGCCTAGTGTTTGGTGTCACTGTTAATGCAGTGTTGTGCCTCTAATAGAATTTGCCTCTGTTGTCTATATCCTGCGCGCAAGTTTCTGTGTCCTCTGTTTCCCCATTGTCACCATGCTGGTCACAGACTCCTTCCATACCACCCCTCTGCTAACTAAAATCAACATGTGACACCCAACTAGTCTGAAATTTTCCCTCCTCTTCCCTCCCATCCCTGGTAACCAACAAAGTGAATTTCCTTCCCTGAGTAAACCTTTCCTTAACTTTTGTTTTATAATTTTTTTTAATTGTAATTTGGGTGAAAATTTACAGAGCCTTTCCTTAACTTTTTACAATAATGATCTCATACAATATTTGTCCTTTTGTAATTGACTTATTTCATTCAGCATGTGTCCTCCTAATTCATCATTGTTGTGAGGTTATTTGTGGATTCTTCATTACTCTTTAATGCTGCATAGTATTCCATTGGGTGAATGTATCATGGTTTGGTTATCCATACATCTGTTGATAGGCATTTAGGTTGTTTCCACCAACTCTTTGCTATACTGAGTTGTGCTGCGATGAACGTGGGTGTGCATATGTCTATTCGTGTCCTGTCTCTCACCTCTTTAGGGTATATTCCTAGTAATGCAATTGCTGGATCAAATGGTATTTCTATTTTCAATTTTTTAAGGAAATGCCATACCATCTTGCACAGTGGCTGTACCATTTTACAGTTCCACCAGCAGCACATGAGAGCTCCAATCTCTCCACAGCGTCACCAGCATTTGTTAATTCTGTCCTGTTGAACTTTGCTATTATTAATGGGGTGAGATGATCTCTCATTGTTGTTTTGGTTTGCATCTGTCTAATAGTCATCATGAGCATTTCCTCATGTGTTTGTTAACAACCTGTATATCTTCTTTAATGGAGTGTTTGTTCATGTCCTTTGCCAATTTTTTAAATGGATTGTTTGTCTTTTTGGTGTTGAGGTGTTGAAATTTTCTATAAATTTTAGAGATAAGTCCTTTATCAGATGTCATAGCCAAATATTTTTTCCCAATCTGCAGTTTCTCTTTTTACCCTTTTGCAGAAGTCTTTGATGCACAGAATAATTTAATTTTTAAAAGGTCCTAAATCCTCTTCTGCTGGTTGTACATTTTGGATTATGCTTGATAGTCTATTTAGGCTGTAATTAGGGCATCTAGATTTGCCTTCATTTTATCTTTGATGAACTTTATAGTTTCAGGTTTTACATGTAAGCCTTTGATCCAACTTGAGTTCTTTTTTGTATATGGGGTGAGTTATGGGTCTCATTTCATTTTTCTGCAAGTAGATATCCAATTTTGCCAGCACCATTTGTTAAAGAGGCTATTTTCTCTCCCAGTTAATGGGTTTTGGCCCTTTGCCAAAGATCAGCTGTCCATTGATGGATGGCTCTGTTTCTGGATT
>NW_006922394.1:161540-162456 GCF_000298275.1 Orycteropus afer afer | reverse complement strand
ATGTGAGACCTCCTGCTTTGTTTTTCTTCTTCAACAGTGCTTTGCTTATCCAAGGTCTCTTTTCTTCCCATATAAAATTAGTGATTGCTTTTTCCATGTCCTTAAAGAATGTTGATGGAGTCTGGATTGGGATTGCTTTGAGTAGTACTGACATTTTCACAATTTTCAATCTTCCTATCCATGAACATGGCATGGTCTTCATTTGCATAGGTCTCTTGTAGCTTCTTGTAGTGGTGTTTCATAGTTTTCTTTGTGTAGGTCTTTTGTGTCCCTGGTAAGATTTATTCCTAAGTATTTTATCTTGTGGGTAGTTATAAACAATACATTTTATTGTTTTCCTTATTTCCTTTTCAGAGGTCTCTTTGTTGATGTAGAGGAATCCAACTGATGTTTGTATGTTGACCTTGTATCCTGCCACTTTACTATAAGTTCCAATAATTTTTTGCTGAGTTTCTTGGGTTTTCTCCTTATAGGACCATGTCGTCTGTGAATAGAGATAGCTTTACTTCTTCTTTACCAATTTGGATGCTTTTTATTTCTCTTTTGTGCTTTACTGCCCTGGCTAGGACTTCCAATACAATGTTATATAGAAGTGGTGATAGAGGGCATCCCTGTCTGGTTCCCATGTGCAAGGGGAATGCTTTGAGTCTTTCTCCATTGAGAAAAGTGTTGGCCTTTGGTTTTGCATATATGCCTTTTATCATGTTGAGGATTTTCCCTTCTATTCCTCTTTTGCTGAGAGTTTTGAAAAGAAATGGATTTTATCAAAAGCCTTTTCTGCATCAATTGACATATATGATCATATAGTTTGTTTGTTTTGCTTTGTTTATGTGGTGGATTACATTGATTTTCTGATAATGAACCATGCTTGCATACCTGGTATGAATCCCACTTGGTCATGACGTATTCTTTCTTT
>NW_006922394.1:159796-161173 GCF_000298275.1 Orycteropus afer afer | reverse complement strand
CTTTTTTTTAATGACCTGTTCAATTTATTCTTTTGTTATGGGTCTGTTAAAGAATACTACCCCAGACTGGGATAGTTTAGGTAGGGCTTGTGTTTCTAGAAATTTGTCCATCTCTTCTACATTCTTGAATCTGTCGGAGGACAGTTTTTCATAATATTCTGTTATTATCTTTTTTATTTCAGTTGGTTCTGTTGTGATGTCACCCTTTTCATTTATTATCTGTTATTTGCATCTTCTCTTTCTTTTCCTATGTTAACTTTGCCAGTGGTTTGTCAATTTTGTTGATCTTTTTGAAGAACCAGCTTCTTGTCTTGTTGATTTTCTCTACTGCTTATTCATTTTCTGCTTCATTTATTTCTGCTCTGATCTTTTTTATTTTCTTACTTCTGGATACTGTAGGTTTCTTTTGTCACTCTTTTTCTAATTGTTGGAGTTGTTGAGTTAAAGTGTTGATTTAGATTCTTTCTTTCTTTATTTTTTTGATGTGTGCATTTATTGCTATGAACTGCTTTTGCTGTGTCCCAAAGGTTTTGGTAAGTTGTATTTTCATTCTTATTTGTTTCTTGGAATCTTTTTATTTCACATTTCTGTTACCCAGTAGTTTTTGAGCAGTGTTTTATTCACTTTCCACATATTTGATTTTTTTTCTCTTGGTCTTCCTATTATTGATTTCTAATTGTATAGCATGGTGATCCAAGAAGATACTTTTTGGTATTTTAATGTTTTTATATTTATTGAGGCTTGTTTTGTGGCCTAACATATGGTATATTCTGGAGAACGATCCATGTACACGGGCAAAGAAAATGCATTGTGCTTTTGCTGGGTGGAGTGCTCTATACATGTCTATGAAATTAAGTTGGTTGATTAGGTTGATGAGTTCTTCTGTATCTTTGTTGAGTGTTTTTTCTAATTGTTTTGTCTTCTTTGAAAGTGGTGTGTTAAAGTCTCCTACTAATCTTGTAGAGTTGTTTATTTTTCCTTTCAATTCAGTTAATCTTTGCTTTATGTATTTTGGAGCTCTTTCGTTGCATACATAGATATTTATTATGGTAATGTCTCATTGATCAATTGACCCTTTTGGCATCATATAGTGTCCTGTCCTTCTTTGTGCCTTATGCTGTTTTTCACCTTGAAGTCTATTTTATCAGAAATTAATATTGCCACTCCAGCTCTTTTTTGGTTGTCATTAGCTTGATATATTTTTCCACACCTTGATTTTTTTTTTTAATTTAATTTTATTTAGATTTGGGTGAAGATTTACAGAGCAAGTTCACTCTCGATACAGCAGTTCACATATACTTTGTCTCATGTCATTGACCACAGTTTACCACAATGCAACAGCTCCCCTCCAATTTCCTCCCCAAGGTACCACTTCCC
>NW_006922394.1:153656-159058 GCF_000298275.1 Orycteropus afer afer | reverse complement strand
TTCCACACCTTGATTTTTAATTTATTTTTATCTTTGTGTGTAAGGTGGGTCTCTTGTAGGCAGCATATTAATGGGTTTTCCTTTCTTATCCAATCTGCCACTCTCAGTCTCTTGACTGGTGTATTTAGTTCATTTACATTGAGTGTAATTAGTGATGTTGTTATTATGTGCCATCAAGTTGTAATTAGGAATTATTGATAGGTAAGAATTTATTGCTGTCATTCTATTGTGTTTATTGTGCTGTTGGTGATTTATTTGTTCCAAATATTTTTCTGTGCTGAGTTCATCTTGTTAACAAGTATTTTTTTTTCCCTCTTTTCTTCATTAGTGTTGGTTTTGTACCTACTAACCCCTCATGATTTTCTTCTTTCTTAGCTTGATTAGAAGGATGGTTCATTTTCTTTGTGGTTACCCTGAAGTAAATTCTTATCTTCCTAAGTTTGGAACAGTCTGTTCTATAAAGACATTGTCCTGTCTTTCTCTCCATTTGGAAGTTTTGTAATTAAAAATTTTATTCCCTCTACATGCTTTGTTGCTGCCGTCATCTGCAGATTGACTCCTCTATTTCTTTATGTACATTCTTTATGAGCTTCTTTTGAAAATCTTTTTTTTGGTTTGCTTTTTAGGTGGTGGTGTCAAGTGTCTTGATTTTAATATGTTGTTCTCTCTTGTTGGTTCTCTATTGGAAGCACTCCCTTTAGCATTTCTTATAGGGTGGATATGTTTTTCACAAATTCCCTTAATTTCTGTTTGTCTAGGAATGTTTTGATTTCACCCTCATATTTGAGGGACAGTTTGGCTGGATATATAATTCTTGGTTGGAAACTCTTTCCTTCAAGATTTCATATATGCCACCCCATTGCCTTCTTGCCTGGATGATTTCTTCTAAGAAATCAGAGATTAGTCTTATTGGTTGTCTGTTGTAGGTGACATTTCAGTTTTTTCTGACCTACTCCCAAGATTCTTTATCTTTGGTTTTGGAAGTTTGATTATGATATGTCTTGGTGACTTTTTCTTGGGATCTAGCCTGCACAGGGTTCGTTGAGCTTCTTGGATGGGTATCTTCTCTTCTTTTATGATATGGAGGAAATTTTCTGTTATCAAGTCTTCAACAATTTTCTCAGCTTTTTTTTCTCCTCCTCTTTTTCTGGGATTCCAATCAGGCATATATTGTTTCTTTTCATGTCATCCCATATAACTCTTAGGTTTTCTTCAGGCGGGCTTCAAGGGATTTGTCTTCTAGCTGGGAAATGCATTCTTCACCCTGTTCTAGTCTACTCTTTTGTCCATCCACCATATTATCTATCTCCTTAATTTTAGTGTTCCTCTTCTAGATTTATAATTGGTATTTTTGTATGAGTTCTAATTGTGTATTTATTTTGTTCTTGATTTTCCTGAACTCTTCTTATTGCTTTTGTTTATGGTTTTCTTGAGCTCTTGGAGGGTCCTATATATATCTATCTTCTGAATTCCTCATCAGATAGTTGTATTCCTTGTTCTTCCTCAGAGAAATTTCCTAATTCTTCAGCTTAGGCACTAGTTTCTATTATTTTGTCCTTTTGTTGTTGATGATGATGATCTGAAGTTGTCTGTTGCTTCCTAGACATTTTGAAGTTGCTGTCTTTATTAGTTATATACTGATTTATTTCACCCTGATTTTATGTCTTACTCTGTTTTAGTATATCTTGGAGTGTGGAGCAGGTGTACTTCTTTGGTGGTTAACTCAGCTGTACTGGGTCACTCTCCAGCTTTCTCTGTGTTGGTGGAATCAGTGGGGGGATGTGGGTTCAGGTCTCTGTTTGTCATGAAGAGGATCTGCAGTTGGGATGAGAAGGTGTTGTCCACCATCTGTTGTTGATCCTTGAAAAACTCCCAGTGTGATTATTCTGAGTCTTTAATGCCTGTGGGTTCTGTGATTTTTTTCCCCTTCCTCCTCAACCTTCTTTGTATTTCTAATGACTTCTCTTTGGCTTTGTACGCTGGTCAGGTTTACTTTTCCCAGTTGCTTAACCTGCTCCTTTTTGCCACCTTCTCTAGATCTAATACTTCATCTTCTCATTAGCTGCTCATAACTCCAGTATCATCATTTGCATCTGCTTTACCAAGTTTCTCAAAAACTCTGTTGATAGAGGGACGAAGCACACAGTGTGTTAGCAGGATGCTAACACATCTTCCTCAGTCCCTGTATAAAGTACTTTGAAAAATGCCTGACAATATTAAGTACTCAATTAATCTTTATTATGATTATCTTTCATTTTATAATGTATTTCAACTGAGCCTTTATCTCATAGTTCCTTAAGCTTCAAGAAAAGGTTGTTACCCTAATTCTGTCTCTATTGTCTGTGAAAACTTCTTGGTCTGGCAGTACAATGAAGTCAACGCAGCACAAAGCATCAGGGCTCTGTTTATTAAGGAATTATGATCTTCAGATCTCTGCCACTCAATCTTGGTCAAAAGCTGAGTGGAGAAGAATTCCTTAAATGGAAGAATTGTCTGGAGTTGATGTGGTTCATCCACTCTTCTCATGCTCTAAAACACATGCCTAGATTCAGTCATGTCAGAAGAGAGCTAGGCACATATACTTTATCATACTGGCCCTTCAGCAGAATGGCTTTTCCAAAATTATGCTTTGGTATCATACTACGCCATGAACCTGTATTTAGGGTCATGTTAAGCAATAGCCCAATGATACTCACTGCTACATCTAGAAAGAGTGGTAGGGACCTTAGTCATTACTATCAGTACTACCATTAACATTAGTATGGGGATGCCCAAGAAAATTCCAAGGCCTGTATCACTGCCAAGAGTAATTATACTTGTGTTTTATGATTGATGTTTCTATTTCATGAATATTTGTAGCTTTTGTAGCATATAGATTCTCTCTTTTCCTAATAGTAGATAGGCCTCTGGAAGACAACTTTGTGGCCATCTTTAATAGAAGTGTAGAATATCTACTGGTCTGCAATTTTAATTACAACCTAGATCATTTCATCACCACTTTTTTTCTTTTATCTTTCATGCATTCTTGTTACTTTTCTGATACTGAATATCTGAGGATGTAAGAGAGGAAGAAAGAAGGGACAGAAATAGGAAAGATAAATATCATAAAGCACTCTTTCTCAACCTTCAAAACTCAGCCCAGTGATATTATATACATCAAGATTTACCCACAAGACCAACTCACACAACACAAAGATTTCTTTTCAAAACATTTATATAAGCAATATAATTTAAAACTCAAGAGCAACATGACTTCTAAGAAAGGCCAGTTAGGCTTAGGCATCATTGTGTCACTTGAGACTCATAGGACCGACTCTGTTCACAGTGTGTTTTCCTTCCTAGGCTGTGATGTCCTCACAAGACCACAAAGTGAGCCATACACAATCATCACGATTCTCTTTTCCAGTGTCTAGAGCTTTTGAAGCTGTCCAGTTTCTATGACAAATAAAGGCTTGAGGAGGAAGTAACAACTAAGCACAACTCATGTTTCATTGCATTTTATTTGTTTAATGTTGCTTATGCTCAGAGCTAATATGAAAATAAAATCAGAAGCGTGACATGTTTTCCCAAATCAGTGGTTTAATATCTTGGTTGCAGACACTCCTACCATTAATATTGGTCTGCTTACAAAGCTATGGGTCATACCTGATGTATCAGCTAAATAAGCATGCATTTTTCATTGGTTTGGGCTCAAAAGGATGAACATATTTTTACATGGGCTTTATTTTAAGGAGGTGAGTGTCATTGTCGACCACTTAAATAAACCCTTTTTGCTTGGAAATACAATTGGCATGTCACTCTTTAAAAGCAAAGTTAGCTTTATGATGACTTCAGTACATATGACAAATCAAATTTAAATAGATCAGGTATAGACCTATATCTCAATTCATTTGGTACTCACCTTTAATATTTTCATCTGTACAACAGGAATGCAACCCTTTAATGCAATTCTTTAGACTATGCTTCAGAACTTATCAATATGAAGTGGATTTTGTAAATGGTCATAAATGTTAACCATTAATTTCCTTATCGTCATGATAATCTTCAATTTAGCAACCCAGCAAGCAAATAGCTTCTTAAAAAGCTAGGCGCATGAAATCATATTCATTACAAAAATGGCTCATCTCATTTCCAGGAAGTGATTTTTATAACATTCATCAAACTCTCTTTCCCAGAGTATAGATCATTTTAAGAGGGAAGTAGCAATGTGTATATTAGTGTCATGGTTATTCAGAGACTGCAGCAAAGAATGCAAAGAGGGAAGAGGTCTTCGACATCATTTAGTCTAACCTCTTTTTTTTTTTTCATAGAGAGCAAAGGTGAGGGTAAGAGAAGGGAAGCATTTGCCTAAGATTGTCCAGCTTAAGTGGCAAGAAGCACTGTGTGTGCATTGATGTATGTGTGTATGTGTATGTGGAGTTTGAGGAATGTGTATATGGAAAGAGAAAGAGAAAGATTAAGCTCTCACTTCTTTATATGCCCAGTAGAAACCTATTCTTTCATCTGAGTAGCTAGTGTTTTGGTGACATGGGGATTTGATGACTATAACCTAGGGAGCTCTGGTGGCATAGTGCCTAAGGCACTTGACTGCTAACCAGAAGGCTGGCAGTTCAAATCCACCAGCCACTCCTCAGAAGTAAGATTGGCCAATCTACTTCCATGGAGATACCATCCTGGAAACCCAAGGAGGGGTCACTATGAGTCACGGATTGACTTGATAACCTAATCTACTTGCTATCAAAGTCAGCAGCCATTGAAAACACGAGGCAATGCCTTCATACCATGTATATCCATTTTCACATTAATATCAGCATGGATTGGAATGGTCCCAATGTAAGTACAGACTCAGTTAAGATCATGAAGAAACCCCAAGGTCTATGAGGATCAGGGGAGAGAAGAACCCGAGGAAAACCCTCACTGAAAACATTCCCTTTTTGAGACATTTATCTGTAATAGGGTGGAATTTATATCACCACAGTTTTCATTGCTTAGTATGGTGCATGCCTTAAAGACCCACAGAGCAATTAATTTTCTTAAAAAGAAAATTACTTGAAATTTGCTTTTGTTAGCAAGAACATTCCATTTGTTTGTTTTCTGTCTCTCACACTTCATCATAGCCTAAGGTGTTTGAGGGCAATTCTGATGGGTCCATTTATATGAGTGACGGAGTCTAAGGGACTTTTAGCTGGCTGTCAAATTCCACTACATCTGTCTTTCTCTTGGCGCTCTCAGCAAGGCTGAGCAATGCTTATGGAGTACTCTGGTGGCCTAAAGCAGGCTGAGATATGGGCAGAGGTAAGGAATCAGTGAACAAGGAAGACAGAAGCAGGGGGAAATGATTTTGAAAGGAGAGTGAGAAATATAGGTGAGAGAGAAAAGGAAGAGGGGATTTAGAAAGGGGA
>NW_006922394.1:151101-153227 GCF_000298275.1 Orycteropus afer afer | reverse complement strand
TATATATATATATATATATAAGCTACAAGTAACCAAGCAAATCTCTCAAATGAGTGCTGTGTTCATGTTTCTCAAAAAAGAGCAATTCTGCCATGTGGCTTTTATGTCACTTTTGTTGTTTGCTCAAAAGGCTGAATTGTCATGAATAGGACCCTGAAGGCGTCCCAGGCACTTTTCTCTAGCACTGAATACTGGTAGCCTCATTTCAGATGGTGTAAGGGAATCATCTGGCCTTGATTCAGAAATTGGCCTCTGCCATACCTTCATGGCCATGACCTTCACATCTGTTTTCTTGAGTCCTTCATGGTCCCTTTCAGATGCTATGAATCTTAAAGAACATCCCCTAAACTCCTGGGTCACAATCCTGCCCTCACTGCCACCTCTGGAGCTCTTCTTGTATAATGTGTTCTTCTTCCCTGGAGGATAATCATTAGAGTTGAGCCTATTAGAGCCATCCTCAAGTTAGATCTCTCTCAATTAGCATCCTCCTTACAATTACATGTACTATCAGGTTAGAGACCTTCCTTGCTGAGGGGCTAGGACATTAACAGATGGGGTGGGTGGAATGGAAGTTTTCTTAACACAGGAACAGTGTGACTCTGACTCATCTGGTATTTGATTGCTTAATGGAGTTCAATGGATGGCAGCTCACCTTTGGGAACAGTTGCTCTGCTGCCTTGTTTCTGTCTGTAGAAAGCATTAGTCATTGTCCCTGATTTGGTAGGTCAGTCCCTTGAAATGTTGCCTCTGAAGAAATAGCCAATTTGCTTGCATTCTGCTCTGCCCCTTTGGGTCATGCTCAGATAACTGCCTTGATAATGGATCTGTCCATTGCTGGGCTGCCACAGCATATAGGGCGGAGCCAGTACTACTCAGGGACTTGATGGGGCTACAGCAGCTGGGTACCTGGGGAGCTCCCATTCATCAGCCCTGTCATTCAATTAGTTCCTATTTACTCAGCCCTATATGAAATCCTTGAATTTTTTATGAAAAATCCCATTAGCACAGAAGGATAGAAGTGTTATTAAGCTAATAAAACAGATCTCCATTGAAGCTAACTGGGAAAGAGAGAGAGATTAACATAAGAAATATAAAACTAATTAATTCCTGCCTTGACACAGTTAAGGGTTGTTTAGATTAGGCATAGCAAAAGGCATGTATCTGGGCATGTATTTTTTTTTAAAATAATAAAATAAGCCTGCATACCAATATGCATTTTAAACAAACATGACAGAATGGGGACATTATGATTTACATACTGTGAGCATACTTGGAACAATAAATTTAGGAGACTTAAAAAAATGGCCTGAAGCTCTCTCAGTGAATGTCATATAGAAGAGACAATAGTGAGCACCTGGCTAACAGAACCAAGAGTAAAGCAACTGCAACAAAAGTGAACTCAACAAAGACCTATAATCCTTAAGAAAGGATACTTACTTCAGTTGGCCAGACTAATGATTATTATAAAACTGTTTCCTCCACTCTTTTCAAGGTATCCTATATTGAATTGATGCCTTTGAATTATGGTGATGGCGAAGAATATTGACTATACCATGGACTGCCGCAAAAGTGAATAAATCTGTCTTGGAAGAATAGCCAGAATACTTCTTAGAAGTGAGGATGACAAAACTTTGTCTCAACTACTTTGAGAATGTCATCAGGAGGGACCAGTCCTTTGATCAGGGCATCATGCTGTGGTAAAGGAGAGGATCAGCAAATGAGAGGAAGACCCTCAACAATATGATTAACAAAGTGGCATATGTTTTTACTGAAGCTGAGCAGGGTGTTTTGTGTTTATTCATAAAAGTGACTGTCCTATACATTATATAATTATTAAAGGATCAATTGAACAAGAAGATATAACCATAATAAATGTCTATGGACCCAATGAAAGAGCCCCAAAATACATAAATTGGACTTTAAAAGAGTTGAAAAGGCAAATAGATGACTCCACAGTCATAGTGGGAGACTTTAATACACCACTGTTAATGAAAGATAGAACAACTGGAAAGAAACTCAACAAAGATACAGAAGAGCTAAACAATACAATCCACCAACTTGACCTTATAGACATTTACAGAGCACTTCACCCAACAACAGCACAATATACATTCTTTTCAAGTGCA
>NW_006922394.1:148744-150075 GCF_000298275.1 Orycteropus afer afer | reverse complement strand
CTAACAACATATCAAGAAAATCATTCATGGAGATTCAAAATGGAGTCTCACCAGTAATCACCACATTATTTCCCTCTAGCATCTTAGTGCTTGAAAAACTAGGTACAGCAGTGGAATTAGGGATTCTGGTGTCTGAACAGCTCACTGAGTCAGAGTGCACCAAACTCAGAGGAGCAGAATTAGAAAGGAGAAAGGGACAGGGAAAAAATACCAAGATCAGAAGATCTATCTTGTGGAGTGCTGACAGGCAGCCGAGAAAGGCCATCGGAGGCTTCCCTGGGGGTGTGCCAACCAGCAGGTGAGAATGGCCATCTAAGACCTCCCTGGGTTAAGGAAGAAGACATACCACACCAGCATACCAGTAATCACCCCAAGGATCTACCTTCAGCACCTGATTTTATCAGTAATTTGGGCCAGCTAGGTGCAAACAGGCATGTCCAGCACTGCTGAAACCCGAGCAGAGAGTCCACTGGTGCTGCAGGAGGGCAGGCACAGGAAGGTGCCCCCACAGCAGGTCACCGAGTAGGCTTGGGTCCGCTTAGTGGCACTGAGAGGCCTGCGCTTGACTTTATCAGTAATATTGGGACCAAAGATTACTAGCAGGCACTCTCCTGATTCCAGCACCACTGAAACCGACCGGATCTTTGGTGCCGTGGGTAGGCAGACCCACAGAGGAACTCCTGAGGCAGACTGTGGTCTGGGCCGATTGGGCTGGCACCACGGGCGGGTGGGCCCAGAGAGATAAACCCCTGCGGTGGATTGCAAGTTGGGCAGTTGTCTTGGGTTGGCTTTTTGCCACCAAGGGGCCTCAGGAGCAGGATTTTTGTGTGTGTCTGAGCCTGGCAGAAAGTGCCAACCCCCTAACAACTGGAGTCTTCACTGAAATTGAGCTGCAGGCCGATGAATAACAGTACGATGTCATCAGTAGCAGCCCACTAAAAATCTTAGAAACTGCCCCTAGCAACAGCGAACTTTCCTTCTTTCACTTCCACTTTCTCTGTCAATAACTTCACTCATCCAATAGAAGAAACCACATTCAGCCAACATAAAACCTCCCAGTTCAAACTCTAAACCCTCTTTACGACAAACAGAAACCCATATCCACATTCCACACAGTGATCCCACCATCACAAAGAAAACTTCAGAGTGACCCAGCATACCTGAATTAATAACTAAAAAATAAAACACACCAACTTCATCTTTTCAAAATATTAAGCCATAAAACCAAGACAAAACAAATCAATACATAACCAACAGTTAAAGACAACCTCAAAATGTCTAGGAAACAACAGGCAACCTCAAACCAAACAAAAAAACAGAACAAGGCATTA
>NW_006922394.1:145596-147209 GCF_000298275.1 Orycteropus afer afer | reverse complement strand
AAAGTATATGGAACAAGGAAACACCAACAACATGACAAAAAACACAATAGAATGACAGCAACCAATTCATACCTATCACTAATTATACTCAATGTGAATGGACTAAATGCACCTATCAAGAGAAAGAGAGTGGCAGACTGGATAAGAAAAGAAGACCACTGATATGCTGCCTACAAGAGACCCACCTTAGACACAAAGATAAAAACAAATTAAGAGTTAAGGGATGGAAAAAAATATAACAAGCCAATAGAAACCAAAAAAGAGCAGGAGTAGCAATATTGATTTCTGATAAAACAGACATTAAGGTGAAAAACATCATAAGAGATAAGGAGGGACATTATATGATGGTGGAAGGGTCAACTGAGAAAGAAGACGTTAAAATAATAAATATTTATGCACTCAATGAAAGTGCTCCAAAATACGTGAAGCAACTATTAACTGAATTAAAAGGGATAATAGACAATTCTAGAATAGTAGTAGGAGACTTTAACAAACCACTTTCTAAGAGTGACAGGTCAACTAGAAAAAAACTCAACAAAGATACAGAAGAACTCAACAAGACAATCAACCAACTCGACTTCATAGACACATACAGAGCATTTCACCCAACAAAAACACAATTCACATTCTTCTCCAGTGCACATGGATCCTTCTCCAGAATAGACCATATGTTAGGACATAAAACAAGCCTCAATAAATTCAAAAGCACTGAAATACTACAAAGCATCTTCTCAGACAACAATGTTATAAAATTAGAAATTAATAATAGGAAGAGCAAGGAAAAGCATCAAACATATGGAAGCTGAACAACTCACTGCTCAAAAACTACTGGGTAATAAAACAGATAAAAACTGGAATAAAGAAAAAATTCCTAGAAACAAATGAGAATGAAGATATATCATACCAAATCTATGGGACATGGCGAAAGCAGTACTCAGAGGACATTTTATAGCAATAAATGCATACATCAAAAAAGAGGAAAGAAACAAAATCAACACTCTAACTCATCAACTCCAACAATTAGAAAAAGAATAACAAAAGAATTCTACAGTATCTAGAAGCAAGGAAATAATAAAGATCAGAGCAGAAATAAATGAAACAGAAAACAAAAATAAAAAAAAAAAACATAGAGAAAATAAAAAAACAAAAAGCTGGTTCTTCGAAAAGATTAATAAAATTGATAAGCCATTGTCAGATCTAACAAAAGAAAAGAAAGAATCACAAAGACTTGTAAACAAAACTGGTGTCATCACAACAGAACCAAATGGAATAAAAAAGATAAAGAATATTATGAAAAACTGTACTCCAACAGGTTTGAGAACCTAGAAGAGATGGACAAGTTTCTAGAATCACAAGACCTCCCTAAATTACCCCACTCAGAGATAGAAAAGTTGAACAGACCGATGACAAAAGAAGAAATTGAACAGGTCATTTAAAAAAAAAATTCCCACAAAGAAAAGTCCTAGCCCTGATGGCTTCACTGGAGAAAATTATCAAATATTCAGAGAAGAGTTGACACCTATGCTACTCAAGCTATTCCAGAACATAGAAAAAGATGGAATACTCCCAAACGCATTTTATGAAGCAAGCATAACACTAATACCAAAACCAGG
>NW_006922394.1:141858-145371 GCF_000298275.1 Orycteropus afer afer | reverse complement strand
AAATCCAACATCCATTCCTGTTCAGAACTCTCAGCAAAATAGGGATAGAAGGGAAATTCCTCAACATAATAAAGGGTATATATGCAAAGCCAACGCCCAACATCATTGTTAATGGAGAAAGACTCAAGGCATTCCCTTTTCAAATGGGAACCAGACAGGGATGCTCTCTATCACCACTTCTATTTAACACTGTATTGGAAGTGCTGGCCAGGGCAATAAGGCAAGAAGGAGAAATAAAAGGCATACATATTGGCAAAGAGGAACTAAAACTATCTCTATTTGCGGATGATATGATCTTCTACATAAAAACCCAAGGGACTCAATAAAAAAAAACTACTGGAACTAATAGAGAGGTTCAGCAAAGTGGCAGGATACAAGGTCAACATACAAAAATCAGCTGGGTTCCTCTACACCAATAGAGTCCTCTGATAAAGAAATAAGGGGAACAATACCATCTGCTATAGCTATGAAAAAGATAAAATATCTAGGAATAAACCTCACCAAAGACACAAAAGACCTATACAGAGAAAACTATACAACACTGCTACAAGAGACAACAAGGACATTACATAAATGGAGGAACCTACCTTGTTCACGGATAGGTAGACTGAATGTTGTGAAAATGCCAATACCACCTAAAGCAATCTACACATTTAACATCGATAGATCCAGATTTCAACAAAATTTTTAAGGACATGGAAAAGCCAATTACTGATTTCATATGGAAAGAGACCTCAGATAAGCAGAGCACTTCTGAAGAAGAAAAACAAAGTGGGAGGTCTCACACTCCCAGATCTTAAGAACTACTATTCAGCCACAGTAGTCAAAACAGCACGGTATTGCTACAATGATAGACAGATAGACCAAGAATAGAATCGAAAATACAGATACAGACCCATCTATCTATGGACAACTGATCTTTGACAAAGGTCCAAAACCCATTAAATGGGGAAGAGACAGCCTCTTTAACAAATGGTGCTGGCAAAACTGGATATCCACCTGTAGAAAAATGAAACAAGACCCATACCTCACACCATACACAAAAACAAACTCCAGCTGGATCAAAGACTTAAATGTAAAACCCAAAACTATAAAATTCATCAAAGATAAAATAGGGGCAAATCTGGGAGCCCTAATTTATGGCATAAATAGACTATCAAGCATAATCCAGAAAGTGCAGGAGATAGAAGAGAAGCTAGATGACTGGGACCTTTTAAAAATTAAATTCTTATGTGCATCGAAAGACTTTGTCAAAAGGGTAAAAAGAGAACCTACAGATTGGGAGAAAATATTTGCCAATGACATATCTGATAAAGGACTTATCTCTAAAATCTATAGAAAACTTCAACACCTCAACACCAAAAAGACAAATAATCCAATTCACCAATGGGCAAAAGACTTGAACAGACACTTCAGCAAAGAAGATATACAGGCAGCCAACAAACACATGAGAAATTGCTCACGATCATTAATCATCAGAGAGATGCAAATGAAAACAACAATGAGCTATCATCTCACCCAAGCAATCATAGCTAAGTTCAACAGGTCAGGAAATAAATTCTGGCAAGGTTGTGGAGAGATTGGAACTCTTGTGCATTGCTGGTGGGATTGTAAAATGGTACAACCATTGTGGGAAATGGTATGGTGTTTCCTTAAAAAATTGAAAACAGAAATACCATTTGACCAAGCAATTCCATTACTAGGAATATATCCTAAACAGGTGAGAGACAGAGCATGAACAGACATATGCACACCTATGTTCATTGCAGCATGATTCACTATAGCAAAGAGATGGAAACAACCTAAATGCCCATCAATGGATGAGTGGATAACCAAATTATGGTACATGCACACAATGGAATACTAAGCTACATTAAAAAACAATGAGAGATATGCGAATCATCTCACAACGTGGATGAACCTGGAGGACATTATGCTGAGTGAAATCAGTCAATCACAGAAAGACAAGCACTGGATGAGCCCATTACTGTAAAAAGACAAAGAAGGGTTTGCTTGGGAAAGGGAACTCACTTAGTAAGTTAGTGGGATGGGGAGGGATTAATTTCAGGCTAGTTGTGGCCCACATGCTGACGTGGGTAGGGGGAGGGTTATACGGGAAGGATCTGTGATCACCATGATAACATCAGGAAATGGAAGGTCACCAAATTGTGCACAAAAGAGAAAGACAACAGAAGCTAATACCCACCAATGTATTAGTCCACAATACTGCATTGCCATTAACACCAAACCAGGCTACAGATAAACACATAAACACCTGAGAGGATCAGATGGGGGTCAGTGAACAGGAGTATACTCTAGACCAAGGATAGATTCAGCAGAGGATAATCTTGTACAGACACCAGTGATACAAAATACCTGCAGTCCTTACAGATATAATAGAAGACAGACACAGAGTAATCCCTCACATACAACCAGGCACTATGGGAGAGAGATCCAATAGATCTATCATCTCAAGAACATAGTACTGGGGGACACCAGACTCAATTGGCACAACAAAATACATAAAAGCCTTGCTCCATATCCTACATTGGTGAGTAGCGACTGGGTCTTAAAAGTTTTCAAGTGACCATCTAAGAAGCAGCTCACGGTCCCCTAGCACTGGAAGCAAATAAGAACGCGTGCGTGCAAACACACACACACACACACGCAAGGCATTTGGAAGCAGTCAGCCACAGGACATGATGGCCCTTGAGACCAGAAGAACTAGATGGTGCCCGGCTACCAATGCCAACCACTCAGGAAAGGATCAAATCTGGAGATCCTGGAGAGAGGGGGAGGAGAAACGTGGAAGAAAATTCTAAAACTCAATAATGACCAGAATTACTGGTCAGATGAAATCTGGTGAAACCCCTACTACTATGGCCCTGGAATACATTCTCTGCCTGGAATAAAATGCTCCCCCAAGGGCTGAGTCTCAGCCCAATAGTTAACAAGATGTACACACAGACCACTCAACCCAGGATGATGAACCCACATACTTTACAGTAATACATCCTTTAGAGCAATAGACCACGGGACACTAGAGGACTAACATTCAAATTGAGGAAATGCAGGACAAAGAAGAGTGCATATATATGAGGGACAGAGGAGTAGGGAGGGGAAGAGACTGGGTTAGGGTTGGACATGGTAAATGGAGAATGAAACTAAACGTACATGCAACCATGAACATAAAACAAGCTCTTAAAATAATAAAAAAAGAAAGAATAAAGAATAAAGAAAATCATTCAATATGACCAAGTAGGGTTTGTATCAGGCATGCAAGGATGGTTCAACATTAGAGAAACAATCAATGTCACCCACCACATAAATAAAACTAAAGAGAAGAACCACATGATCATATCAATCAGTGCAGAAAAGGCATTTGATAAAATCCAACACCAATTCCTGATCAAAACTCTCAGCAAAATAGGAATAGAAAGAACGTTCCTCAACATAATAAAAGGCATCTATGCAAAACCAACAGCCAACATTATTCTCAATGGAGAGAGACTG
>NW_006922394.1:139389-140018 GCF_000298275.1 Orycteropus afer afer | reverse complement strand
AAGAACAAAGTAGGAGGTCTCACGCTGCTGGATCTCAAAACCTACTATACAGCCACAGTAGTCAAAAGTGCCTGGTATTGGTACAATGACAGACACACAGACAAATGGAATAGAATTGAGAACCCAGAAATAGATCCATTGACCTATGGTCAGCTCATCTTTGACAAAGGGCCGAAATCCATTAAACGGGGAAGAGAATGTTTGTTTAATAAATGGTGCTGGCAAAACTAGATATCCATTTGCAGAGAAATGAAACAAGATTTGTACCTCACACCATACACAAAAACAAACTCCAGACGGATCAAAGACTTATATGTGAAACCTAAAACTATAGTGTTCCTCAAGGAAAAACTAGGGGCAAATTTAGGGGCCCTAATATATGGACAAATAGACTATCATTTAACCTAAAATGCACAAACAGCAGAAGAGAAACTAGATGAATGAAACCTAAAAATTAAATTTTTATGTGCTTCCAAAGACTTCTCAAAAAGAGTCAAAAGAGAACCTGCAGATTGGGAAAAAATATTTGGCAATGACATATCTGGCAAGGGATTTATCTGTAGAATTTATAGAAAATTCCAACACCTCAATAAAAAAAAGACAAATAATCCAATTAAAAATGGGCAGAA
>NW_006922394.1:121357-124297 GCF_000298275.1 Orycteropus afer afer | reverse complement strand
AGAGGGCTGGCGGTTCAAACCCACCAGCCACTCCTCGGAAGGAAGGTTGGGCAATCCTACTTCCGTAGTTATACTGCCTCGGAAACCCAAGGAGGTGTCGCTATGAGTCGGGGCCGACTCGACGGCACATAACAACAACAACAACATTCCATTACTAGGTATATATCCTAAAGAAGTGAGAGCCATGACAAGAAGAGACATGCACACCCATGTTCATTGCAGCACTATTTACAATAGCCAAAAGATAGAAACAACCTAGGTGTCCATCAACTGAGGACTGGATAACCAAACTGTGGTACATACACACAATGGAATACTATGCAATCCTAAAGAATAACAAAGAATCTGCAAAACACCACATAACATGGATGAACTTGGAGGACATTATGCTGAGTGAAATAAGTCAATCTCAGAAAGAGAAATATTGTATTAGTCCATTATTGTAAAAAGTCAAGGAAAGGTTTATAATGGAAGGAAATTTTCTTTGTTGGTTACCAGGGGAGTAAGGGGAGGGGAGGGAACACTATTAGATAGGTAAAAATAAGTATTGATGTAGGTGAAGACAAGGGCAATGTACCAAATGTGAGTGATCAACATGGTGACACTGAGGAAGAAGAAGACATGGAGAGATGCATGGGAGTTTGCAGACAACAAAGATGTACCCTTTTGCACATGAAGTATTGCGTTGTCAGTGTAGGCAAACATGGATATAAGGGTGGATAGATGGGTGGACAGGCTGAACTATTAGGTATGTCCATGCAGAGGGGAGTATACCCAAGACCATTTATAGGGTTGGCAGACAATATTTCTACAAGTGTATTGGTATGTTCTGTAAGAATTCCCAGGTATACAGTAGAGCTGACAAAGGACAAGGTTGTAGTCACTTCTTGGGCACAGCTAGCTATCCAGAGGGACTGAGTAGTTGAATCTGTGGGCTCGGGACCATAGTCACAGTGGACGTCAAGCTCAATTAGCATAACATATTACACAAAACACTGTTCCACCTCCTACTTTAGCGAGTAGCGACTAGGATCTTAAAAGCTTGTAAGCAGCCATCTAGATACAATGATGGGTCTCTCCTCGTGCAGAGCAAAGAAGAATGAAGAAAACCAAAGATTCATGGAAACAGTTAGTCCAAGCGACTGGTATACCATGCGATCCTCAGCCTATATGACTATGAGACCCAAAGAACTTGGCTACCACTGTCAACCACTCGGAGGGGGATCTATGCAGGAGATCCTGGATACAGAGGGAGAAAAATGTGGAACAAAACTCAAAATCATTTGAAATAAAAAAGAAAAAAGGGACCAGGTTTGCTGGTCTGATAGAGTCTGGTAGAACCACTGAGACTATGGCCCCTAGCTGCCCTTCAGGTCTAGAATTGAACACACACCTGTGGCTTCCAGCCAAACAAAAGACAGGCATACGAGTTGAACATTTACCCGAGGTAGATAACTTCTTGGAGAGAATAATCATGGGAGAAAGAAGGGCTGTTTATGCATAGGGAGACAGCTCAGGGGGCAGGAGTGCATGGAAGGATGGACACTGGGAAGAGGTAACTGTTGGGAGGAAGTGGGAGGGGAACTGTTGCATTGTGCTAAATTTTAGCCAATGTGATGAGACAAAATGTATGTGAACTGCTGTATGGAAAGTGAATTTGTTCTGTAAACTTTCACCTAAATCACAATAAAAAATACAAATAATAATAAAGTGACTGTCCTATATAAACATTACTTTTAATTTGGGCATAACAGAAGCCATATATTTTAAAATCAGAGTTAGGACATGAAAATAGTAGAGATTAACAGCCAGTTGAAAAGATTCAATAGTCCAAAAGACGGGGAAGCCCAAGGAGTAGGGGGCAGTTTTCTCTCAATGAAATAGATTTATTCCCTGAGACTTGAGAAAACATTAGAAAAATTATGTTTTGTGTTCTCCAATAGATTTTAGAGTCCATGTCATAGCTGACAACAAAGCAATATGAAATCAGGCAAGACTGCCTTCAGAAAACAAACACAAACACTGAATGAAAGAAACACCACGGAGGCAGTAAACAGCAGAAAGGGTATTGCAGAAAACAACACTGCAACGTAGACAAATCCAGGAAAGGGTTAGAGGCAAACATGATGTGCCTTTCACTGGCCATGAAGGTCAGATCTAGGAGTTCTTACATATGTAGAATCATAATAACTGGAGGAGAAAAAGGAAACTAATGAAGGAGAAGCAATACAGAAATAATAGGAAAAACACAAAACAAAACAAAACCCAACTCTCTGAGCTTAAGCTAAGTTTTAGCGAGTTAAATCTCAGATTGGGGAACAAATACAGGCTGTTCATTCATGCCGCTGAAAGGAGTACATAGCGTAGCCAGTCTTTTTGCTTTGACATTTGCCAAATACCAAAGAGGAAATCAGCAATTTTCCTTGGGCAAAGGGACAAGAAGCTGAAAATATTAGCTGGCAGTTGGGAGGACAATTACCATGTTTTCTTGGCTGAGGCATAAGAAGGAACATAAAGAAAGGTCTGAGAGGAGGAAGAAAGCGTGGCGGGAAGCCCGCAGCTCACCCCCCCGCTCCTGGCAGACCACGTGAAGCACAGGCCCTGCCTAAGGAAAACGGTCTCACAACACCCGCTTGGCTAAATCTGACCAACAAACTGGCAACAGATGCCACAGAATGTCTCACCATATTTATACGATGATAGTATGTAGGACTACCACAAGCTACGGACCCCATTTTCCCATATGAATGTTTAATTTCTGTCACGTGCCTTTGTGGGTTACATACTATCTATCATGTTGTTGTGGTTCGGTGCTGTTGAGCGGGTCTGACTTACAGTGACCCTACATACAACAGAACAAAACAACGCCTGGTCCTGTGCCAGCCTCACAATCGTTGCTGTGTTTGAGCCCATTGTTGCAGCCACTCCATCAATCTGTCT
>NW_006922394.1:117786-120662 GCF_000298275.1 Orycteropus afer afer | reverse complement strand
ACTCAGCTGCTCCCAGTAGATCCCACCATGGAGTTGATTAGCAGTCTCATCATGGGGAATACTACATCCAGCTGCCCAGCCACTCAACCAGGCCCAGCCACGTTGACACACAAACCTAACCATCACAGGCACTCTGCTACCAGATCTCCCAATTCTTCTTAGGTCTTCCTTATTCATTGTCCAGCTTTCACATGTATATGAGGTGATTGAAAATACCATAGCATGGGTCAGGTGCACTTTAGTCTTCAAAGTGACATCTTTCCTTCTTAACACTTTAAAGAGGTCTTTTGTAGCAGATTTTCTCAGTGTAACAGGACGCCTGATTTCTTGACTGCTGCTTCCATGAGCATTGATTGTGGATCCAAGTAAAATGATATCCTTGACATCCAAGTAAAATGAAATTGGTCCAGTTATAAAGATTTTTCTTTTCATTATGTTGAGGTGTAATCCATATTGAAGGCTGTGTAGTCTTTGATCTTCATTGGTAAGTATTTCAAGCCCTCTTTACTTTCAGCAAGCAAGGCTGTGTCACATGCATATCACAGGTTGTGAACGAATCTTCCTCCAATCCTGATGCCGTGTTACAGTCCAACTACTTGAATTATTTGTTCAGCACACAAACTGAATAAGTGTGGTGAAAGGAAACAGCCCTTATGTCCTTTTCCTGATTTTCAACAGTATTCCCTTGTTCTGCTGAAACAACTGCCTCTTGTTCTATGAACAGGTTCCTCATGAGCATGAGTGTTCTGAAATTCCCATTTTCTGCAATATTATCCATGGTTTGTTATGATCCACACAGTCAAATGCCTTTGCATAGTCAATAAAACATAGGTAAACATCTTTCTGGTATTCTCTGCTTTCATCCAAGATCCATCAGACACCAGTAATAATATTCCTCATTTCATGTCCTCTTCTGAGTCTGCCCTGAATTTCTGGCAGTTCTCTGTCAATGTACTGCTACAACCATTTTTAAATTATCTTCAGAAAAATTTTACTTGCATATTATATTAATGATATTGTTTGATCCACATTCTGTTGGATCACCTTTCTTTGGAATGGGCACAAATATAGATTTCTTCCACTTGGTGGACAGGTCCAAATATCTTGGTATAAATAGAGTGAACACTTCCAGCATTGTATCTGTTTGTTGAAATAGCTCAGTTGGTATTATGTCAATTCCTGGAGCCTTGCTTTTCATCAAAGCCTTTAGTGCAGCTTGGACTTCTTCCTTCAATATCATTGAGGTTTTTTTTTTTCCCTCTTTAAATTTTATTGTGCTTTGGATGCAAATTTACAGAGGAAAATTTGTTTTACACTCAACAGTTCGTGTACATTTGATTTCATGCCCCAATTACCATCCCCAACCCTAACAAACTCTCCTCCCCTCCCCTCCCTGTGATTAGCCCCTTCCTGTGCCCTTCTTAACTATGTACTCCTGTCTGTCCAACTTTCCTTCTGTGTTAATGATGTCCCTCTGGTGCCCTATGGCCGACTGCTCGAAGGGGTGTATCTCCCTAGAGTAGGTGAGTGAATTGCCCTGGGGTACGCGTACTGCATGTAGGTCTTTCTACTATTGGGCTGAGAGACAATCCATGGGAGTGAGTCCAATTCTAGGCCCAAAAGGTAACCCGGAGCCAGAGTCCTGGCGATTCCACCAGACTCTATGTGACTAGTAATTCTGGTCATTTTTGTGTTTTTGAGTTTTGTTCCACATTTTTCCTCTCACTCTATCCAGGATATCCAGTTTTGATCCCTTTCCAAGTGGTTAGCATTCTTAGCCAGGGACCATTTAGTTCTGGTCTCGGGGTCCATCATATCCTTGGGCTAATTGTTTCCAGATGCCTTTGACTTTCTTTACTCTTCTTTGCTTCAGATGAGAGGAGACCAATAGTTGCATCTTAGATGGCTGCTCAAAAGCTTTTGAGACTCCAGTCGCTACTCACCAAGTAGGCTGTGGAACAAGATTTTTATGTATTATGTTATGCCAATTGACTTGGTGTCCCCCAAGACTACAGTCCTGAGTCAGCAGGCCTGAATACCATTGGTTCTTGATCATATGCTATCTGCTGAAATGGCTGAACGTCGGCCACTTCTTTTTGGTCCAGTGACCCTGTGTATTCCTTCCATCTCCTTTTGATGCTTCCTGTGTCATTCAATATGTTGCCCATAGAATCCTTCAATACTGCAACTGTAAGCTTGAGCATTTAGTTCTTTCAGCTTAAGAAATGCCTTGTGTGCTCTTCTCTTTAGGTTTTCTAACTCCAGGTCTTCACATGCTTCATTATAGTACTTTACTTTGTCTTCTCAAGCAGCCCTTTGGAATATTCTCCACAACTATTTTACTTCATCATTTCTTTGACTTGCTTTAGCTACTCTACATTCAAGAGCACATTTCAGACTCTTTTCTGACATCCATTTTGGCTTTTTCTTTCTTTTCTGCCTTTTTAATGACCTTTTGCTTTCTTCATGTATGACATCCTTGATGTCATCCCACAACTTGTCTGGTCTTTGGTCATTTGTGTTTAATGGGTCAAATCTATTCTTCAGATGGTCTCTACATTTAGGTGAGATATACTCAAGGCCATACTTTTTGGTTCTCATGGACTTGTTTTAATTTTCTTCATCTTCAACTTAAACTTGCACATGAGCAATTGATTGTCTGTTCCACATTTGCCCCATGACCTTTTTCTGACTGATGATATTGAGCTTCTCTAGTGTCTCTTTCCCCAAATGTGGTCAATTTGATTCTTGTGTATTCCATCTGGTGAGGTACACATGTACAGTGTTGCGGTGTAGTAAATTACTTAGTGTGGCTTTTCTACCCATAAGTCTTTGTAAACTCTAAGGTGGGAATTGCTATTAGCTACGGAGGAGAT
>NW_006922394.1:107073-114281 GCF_000298275.1 Orycteropus afer afer | reverse complement strand
TGCCAGCCTTCTGGTTAGCAGTCAAATGCCTTAGGCATTACGCCAATAGGTCTTGCAAAATTCTATCATGCACTCTCCCATGTGTTTCTAGCACTAATGCTATAGTTTTCAAGGGCTGATCCTTCTTTAATGCATCTTGATTGCATGTTTGGTCAATTTCAGACTACAAAAGTAAAAATCTTCAATTTCATTATCTTTGTACTAGTGGTTAGTGAGTAAATTTGAATTATACCATTTGTATTATCTGGTCTTCTATATAGGTTTATGGGTATTATCCTATCACTGACAGCATTATACTTCAGTACAGACCCTGAAATGTTATCGGCAATAAATACAATGCCATTCCTCTTCTATTGGTCATTCTCAGTATAGTAGACCATTATGATTATCTAGTTCAATATGACCAATACTAGTCTATTTCAACTCACTAATGCATAAGATTATCAATCGTTATGTGTTGCATTCATTTTTGACAACTTCCAATCGTCTTAGATTCATACTTCATACATTTCATGTTTCCATTATTAATGGATGTTTGTAGGTGTTTCTTTTCATTTGAGTCATGCCACATCAGCAAATGAAAACTTTAGTACAATCACATCACTCAGGTCGACTATAGTTGGTAGACGCAGCTCTTCCCTAATTTTGTTTTGAGTGCCTTCAAACCTGATGGGGCTCATCTTTTTTTTTTCTCCCTTTCTCTCTCTCTTCCTCTTGATGAGGCTCATCTTCTGTCACTTTATTAGACAATGTTCTACTTCTGTTCAGAAGATTTTCACTGGCTAAGTTTTTTTAAAAAGTAGATCACCCATCTTTGTTCCTATTCCGTCTTAGTCTAGAGCTCCACTGAAACCTGTTCACCATGAGTGATGATGCTGGTCTCGGACACACTGGTTGCATAGCTTCCAGCATGACAGCAATGTGCAAGCCATCACAATATGACAAACTAACAAACAAGTTATGTAATAACTTCTAAATTCTAATTAAATTTAATGTAACACGTATTAATTGAATACTTACTCTGTGCCAAACACTTACATGGATTCTGAGCTTCATACTCCTTTTCTGTGTAGAAATCAGTGACAGGCTGGTCTCAAAAGAGTGTAAGGTATCATCAAATGCCAACGTGAAGTCAAATCATTTGGGTGTAATCATCGCAAGGTTAGTACATTAGTTCTCATTTCTGTGAAAGATATTTAAATAGTTACTCTCAATCCTCCCCGTTGAAAACTATGAAAAATTTTTTAAAATCTTCTATTTGAGAGGATAATTTTGCCAAAAATCCTATTTACACGTCAGATGTCAACTAAGGCCTTCGTACACTGTTAGAATTGGATAAGATTGGCTTGAGCTGCCTTTCTACAGCCTGTTGACATTCCAGATTTTCCCAAGAATTTATTATTTTTTACAGAGTTGAGGATATATTAAGGCTGACATAACAGAGTACCACAAACTGGGTGGCTTAAAACAACATAAATTTATTCTCTCATGGTTTTAGAGGCCACAAGTCTGAAACAAAAGTGTCAGCAGGGCCATTCTCTTTCTAAAGGCTCCAGGATATGACCTTTCCTCACCTCTTCCTATTTCTGGTGGTTGCTGGCAATCCTTGGTATTCGTTGGCTTATAGATGCATCACTCTAATCTCTACCTCCATTGTCACATGGTATTCTCCCTGTGTCTGTCTGCCCAAATTTCATTCTTCCCATAAGAACACCAGTCACTGGGTTTAGGGCCCATCTTAATTTAGTAATGACTTCATCTTAATTTGATTACATTCGCAAAGACCCCATTTCCAAACAAGTTCATATACACATGCTCTGGGTGGACATGAATCTTTGGAAGACACTATTCAACTCGGGAACTCTGGTATTGTAGTGAGTGCCTAAGGTACTTGACTGCTAACCAGAAGGCTGGCAGTTCAAACCCACCAGCCACTCCCCGGAAGGAAGGTTGGGCAATCTACTTCCATAGTGATACCACCTCGGAAACCCAAGGAGGGGTCTCTATGAGTCAGGTCTGACTCTATGGCACATAACAACAACAACATTCAACTGAGTACAGGGGCCAATGAAGATGTCTCAAATTATACATGTGTTGTATGTTGTAACTGTTTATGAGTAGGGACAGTGTTTCTAGGAGAGTGACATCATCCACCAATTGATCTAATACAGCAGGAGCTGGGAACGTTTGGTCACTGGGGTAATTGAGATATCTCCATTGGCTTCTTTCCTCAAAAAGAAAAATACCCCACACAGTTTTTTTTTTTTTTTTTTTTGTGGCAGATATACCCCTCGTTTCCCTCCTCTACTATCTCATAATTCCACTAATTATCCATGATTTCTAGCACTAGGAGTTTGAATCCCCTCCCATTAAATACATAACAACAACAACAACAAGAAAATTCTTAGGGTGGGCAGGGAAATTCCAAGATTATAAATGTTTGTGGTCAAGTGAATCCTACCAGATTTCTTCCTTCCAGGTTCTGAAGCAATTGAGAATTAACATAAAGTAGATGGAAATTTAAACTATCAACTTTGTACCAACATAGTTGATACTGGAGACTGTGGCTGGATCCTGATTTGGACCCATGGCCTCCAGAATTGTGAGACAATAAATGTCTGTCTTTTAAAGCCACCCCCATATGTGGAAACTAAACCAGCCTCCCAGACCGGACTCTTCTTCAAAACTCACTCATTACTTCAAGACTTTCAAGAGGTCACTTCTCCTCTTGAAAAAGCAAGTCAGAGGCAAGAGAACAAGAGAGCTGGAGGTCTTCCATTAACCTAACTTCAACTGACCAAGAGAGGGAAAGGAAGCATTACTCTTCAGCAAGTTGATTTCCAATAAAAACTTGTTATGTTAAAGGACAATTTTCATTCCTACTTCAACAACTGGTGTCTAACCCATATACAGATCTGGGGAACCTCACCTTATTCTTACATGGGTCTTATTCCCAGGTTAAGTGACTAAGACTTTAAATTTTTAAGTTTTACAGAAATTTCTATTGACTGTTAATCAGACCTGGAGGCAATGTTGGGCAGAGATGGGTGCTGACATTTTATTTATTTAGATTTCTTATATTGTTATTTTTTTATTATTATTGTAGTTTGGGTAAAAGTTTATAGAGCAAATTGGTTTTCCATTCAACAATTCTTGCATATTTTGTTTTGTGACATTTATTGCAGTCCCCACAATGTATAACAGCACTCTTCCCACATATTTAGATTTTAAATGATTCCTTTGGTCTATTTAAAATTCTTCTTCTCACTCCCTCTTCTGCCAATGTGGGGCTTTGATTAGATGCCCAACTAGGTAACAGGTATGTGCTCACAGTGCTTAATAGGATTTACAAACAGTTGTTGTTGTTGTTGTTATGTGCCGTCAAGTTGGCCCCGACTCATAGCGACCCCTTCTTGGGTTTCCGAGGCAGTATCACTACGGAAGTAGGATTGCCCAACCTTCCTTCAGTAAGTCTGTTGAATAATGCACCCAGGTGAGGGAAACTCCATAGCTATTCACAAAATGTACTTTGAGTTCCATTCCTCCCTAGCCCTGCTCTGCTAGTGTCTGCAGGTGTACCGGGGATACCCTGGAGGCATTTGTGGCCACACCTGGTGCTTCATCAAGAGCCCCACACCCATCAGTCTTGCTGTGCTAAGCCACTGCCTTCTAGTAGATTCTGATTCCTAGGTGCCCGGCTAGCTCAGTCGGTAGAGCATGGGACTCTTAATCCCAGGGTCGTGGGTCCGAGCCCCACGTTGGGCGTTCTTAACTTTGGACCCCAGGGATGGCCTCAGGGCCTTGGGCAGTCAGCTGCCACACCCAAGGCTGGCAGTTCAAACCCACCCATCAGCCAGTCCTCAGAAGGAAGGTTGGGCAATCTACTTCCATAGCGATACTGCCTCGGGTCCGACTCGATGGCACATAACAACAACAACAACAATGACCGTATAAGACATAGGGTTTCCAAGGCTGTAATCTTTATGGAAGCAGACTGCTGGTGAGTTTGAGTTGCTAACATTCCAGAAAGCAGTGTTCAACCACTGTGCTACCCGGGCTCCTCTTGCTGTCCTACTTGCCCTAAATCCGGTCATCAGTGCTACACCTGTGTGAAGTGCATTTCCCTCACACTTTGATTTGCTGAGTTCAAATGGCTCAGCTTCCACTTCAATTCTGGACAAGCCGTTTGGTTTCCTCACTATACCTGGAGCTCTATCATTAAATCCATATCCATGTGGCTGAGAACCTGACAAATTGCAGAGCCTTAACTAACCTTTTTTTTTGTGGAGGTTGCACCTGACCTTGTACTCCAATCAACCAACCAGCACTGTCTCCCAGCTCTCGTTCTCCTCAATTGCACTCAAGTATTCTGCCCTCTGAGGGGCTGTTTACTTGGATGGCACTCATCATCTCAAAGGCTACACCGGAGAGGCATTCCATTAACTCACAGAAATTCTCAACCATTATTCAAAAGACAGTTCACCCGGTGATGCAATAATAGTCTTTAAAACTAATCTCAACCTTGCATAATGGTTTTTCGTAGAGTAGGAGCTCTGGTAGCATAGTGGCTAAGGCACTTGACTGCTAACCAGAAGGCTGGCGGTTCAAACCCACCAGCCACTCCTCGGAAGGACGGCACATAACAACAACAACAACGGAAAATCCAAGAGTGAATCTAAATGATGAAACCTATTCTCCAGACTGGCTGCAAAGGACTCTTGACTCTGAATGGAATCCCCCCAATGATACAAACTGATAGGTCACAGTCAGTTCCTTTCCCAGCCACTTACTTGCAATTTCTCTTCAGGCCTTACTCTCACAAATGCAGTCAGTTAATTGTTGTTGTTGTTATGTGTCGTCGAGTCAGACCTGACTTGTGAGTGTGATTTGAGTGTTTAAAGAGCTCTCTTTTTTACTCAATATAAAGTCCTTAACAGAGAGCCAACTCATTCATGTGATGACAAACTGGACTTACTGAAAGATGGTCTGTAATTTTGGGGGTGATTTGAGGAATTGCCAAGGGCAATTTGACTACAATTTTAGGCTTGTTACCTTTCCTTAAATTGTTTCCTCATTTCTAAAATTTTTGAACACATGAATCTCTCTCTCTCTCTCCACACACACACACACACACACACACACACACACACACACACCTATATTTAAAGTCTAAAGCATCACCTTATTATTCACTCTTCATCTGCCTCCTCCACACTCTAGCTTCTTCCCTAGTAGATCCTGTGTCACCCCAGGTATTGTTTTGCCAAATTGGAACAACCGCAGCTATTTCAGGGGGTTTAGTCATGTCGCTGTAAATGATTAGCAGCTGTAGCTGCTTAACGACATGCTCTTTTCCCTATACGGGCAGTGCCCAGGTCCCTAACCTCAACTTGTACTTGCCTTTTAATGTTACCTAAATTTGCCCTCACTTTGGAAAGAATGAACAAACCCCCACTCGCAACAAATTCTTCATCACAATGAGCCTTCTGCACGTGCAGCTTTTAAAGCACTGAAAGGCCTTCAAACCTTTCTTACACTAAACCAAACTCAAACCAAACTCACTGCCAGCAAGTCAATTCCGACTCATAGCGACTCCGAAGTGGTAAATCTTTACAGAAGTAGACTGCCCAGTCTTATTTCCATGGAATGGCTGGTGGGTTTGAGCTGCCAACCTTCTGATTAGTAGTCAAATGCCGTAAGATTAAATAAGAACTGTATACATCTGTTCCAATTAACCAAAAAATCTGACTTAAAGACATATTTGGGAACAGATCTTGTTCGTAAACTGCTGACCATTTGTACCTCTGAACTGAAGAAGTCCTTAAGTTCTCTTAATATTTTAAAGAATAAACGGGGGTGAACATGAATTTGGCTTTTTCACTTTTTCCTTCCTTGACATTGAAACACCCTCCCCGTCCCCCCCAAAAAAAACTCACTGCCATCAAATCAATTCTGACTCATAGCGACCCACACTGGGTTTCTGAGGCTATAAATCATTATGCAAGTAGATTGCCCCATCTTTCCTCAGCACAACAGCTGATGGGTTTGAACCACAGAGCTCCTTAGACACTGAAGGAGCACCTAGTTGAATATTTACCTGTATGCTATCAGGACATCTGGAGTGATCGATTAAGCTCAATCAGATTAGCTACCAAAGTGAAGTTGCAATTACAGAAATTAGAGCTAAACCAGGGGTAGGGCCAAGGGTTCTCCTTAGGTCCCACTGGCCGGGGCATGGTGCCTTAATAAAGAGCACAGACTCCGAAGCACGGCTACTGCATTAGAATCCTGACATTGCCTGGTGACCTTGTGACCTTGAAAAAGTCACTTAACCTCTGGGCCTCAGGTTCTTCATCTGCAAAATAGCAACACTAATACTACCTGTTACGTTTTTGGAGGATTTAATGAGTTAATATACAAATGAAATGCTTACAACAGTGCCTGCTAAAAGCGGGAGCTGCTATTACAATCTAGAAGAAAGTTCTCCGTCAGCTTGGGGCACTAGAGAGTGATGATCGAAGGGACATCACTGCCGAAGGACTTTGCCACGGCCCCCCCTTATCTTGCATACAAGAATATTTTAGCAGGTGACTCCAGCATTTGAGAGATGTGTGACTTAGGATCAAGTGCAGCATCATCAGTTGCATGCTTTGGACAATTAAGACAATAACAGTAGTTGCATCACAAGGTTGTTAGGATCTACTGAGGTAATGTATACATGAATGTTTTACAAAGCTTACATATGATTAATATTAGCTGCTATTCTTGAAAATTCACAAAGAAATTCAGAAGGTGTGTTAGGATTGAAAAAAAACACAGGGTTTAAGTTGTACCTGAAGGACTGAAGTTTAAATAATGAACAATCTGATAATAATGAGGCTCATTAGATACTGAAATAGAATCTGCTTAAAATTGGTGGAACTCATTTTCTTAGGACTGATATATAATTCCTAAAGGCCTTTTCCAACACAAAGGACTTGACATCTTTAGGATTATGTGAAAGCATTTTCTGCAATACACTTAATTTCCCAGAACCAAAGTTCAATTGCATGGCCAGTTAAGTTGGTTTTTACCAAAATTCTTTTGTAATTTCTGGCCCCTGAAAATTCATTTGGGAGGTATTTTTTAAATCTCTGATACCTGGGATATGTTTTTAAAATTACACAGACCGAACAGAGGCGGGGCAAGATGGCGGACTAGGCAGAAGG
>NW_006922394.1:100919-104589 GCF_000298275.1 Orycteropus afer afer | reverse complement strand
ATTTGTAATTTTAATATTATGAGGATTTGGGGATTTTCAAGGGCTCTGCTCTGGTGGTGCAGTGGTTAAAGTATTCAGTTACTAACTGAAATGTTGGCAGTTTGAACCCACCAGCCATTCCTGGATAAGGCAGTCTGCTTCCATAAAGATTGGCAGCCTTGGAAACCCTATGGGGCAGTTCTACTCTGCCCTGTAAGGGTCACTATGAGTCAGAATTGACTCAATGGAAGTGGGTTTTAGGGTGGGTTCTACTCTGGACCACTTGATGTGATTACTCAGAAGCAAATCCTGTGATATCTTACCAGTAACTACTAAATATTTGTAGTCTCTTCTACAGCTAGGCAATTTTTGCATCATTCCTTTGATACAATGGGAAAGAGCCTCAATCCAGATAACTTTCAATTATCCGTGGTAATAGAGGTAGACAGGGTTGAGTAAGGCAGTGTTGGAACTTACCCATCCACTTCACCTGCTAAAGGGAAAGGGAAAGCTTGTTCAAAGTTAAAGGCATCTTACTTCTAGACTGTTACACCTTCATACTCACTTTCACTCATGATTATTCCTTCCCTTGATCTTCTCAGGACTTCAAGTCCTTGACTTAATTCTGCATCCCCCCAAACCTATCTAAAAGTTTCCTCAATTTTCAAACCCACAGCATGTATTCCTTCACTTTATAAAGCTCATTCAAGCCTCTGAGCTCTCAATTAGGCTACCCCCCTGCCTTAATGTTCTAGAAGCTCCAGGTAGGAGATACTAATGGCATTAACTGCAGTTTTACAGGAAGAAGAAAATTTAATAAGGTAAGTACATCCCCTTGAGCAGGTAAAATAGAAACAATTTTGCACATCATGAGAAGCAACTTACATCACCTGAGTTACTTCTAAGAGTTAGTGAAATGATTAGCTAATGATTAGCGCTCTCACAATGTGTTGACCATTTATTGGACACTCGCATACACACACATACATACATGTACAGCATGCCTATCACTGGTCAGCACAACAAATTAATAGAGTCAGGAGGTATAAGTTTATAGAGCTAACTTACTGATTATGAAATGTGAACCATGGAGCAGAGATAAGTATACAAATACAGACACACACACACACACACACACATACATACACACTTCTTCTCAACAAGAGCATAAACTCCCCAGCCCCAGCTTTACAAGGATGGTTCTGTGTGCAAACAAATACTAAATAATTATTTTCCATTAGTAGTCATTACAAGGGTTAGTTGACATCAGACTTGACTGCTTATCTTTTGGAAGCATTATTCCCGATGCACAGTAGGTGAAGTACATCTATGTGTCGGCATGCATGTGTGCGTGTGTGTGTGTGTACTCACAGACTCATTTCGAGCATAACTTCATTTCTCCTTGAAATAAATTTATAGGGCAGGCCATTAAGTGCCAGTTTTACTATCTTCAATTAAAATGTTCTTGAGTTGTACTGATGTAAAATAATGTGCACTTTTTATATAGCCATAAAAAGATTTGTCAAATCAAATGCACATGTCGCTTCAAGAACTCATTCTCTGAGTCGGGTCTCCTAGTGCCTAACCCATTTCTTGGATGTTAGGAAAGCACATGAACTCTTTCAGTTCTCTAGGAAAATAGTCTGTTGCCAATCACTTATTTGAAAACTCAGCTAGTAGGTTTTTCAAAAAGAACAGTTCTTTGTCCGTAAGATGTAGAGAAAAATAAGCAGGGACTTCTTAGTGCATAAGGATCTCTCTAGAAAATTCAGCTGCTTAGACCTTGTCTTATTTATGCTATAAGGATATTCATTCATCTGGCCTCAGTGTGATGAATATGGATGATGTAAATTTAGCTGAATTCAAGTAAATTAAACCAGCCATGAAAACACAGTAACCACTAGCAATGCATTTCTTTCACTGTGCACCAAGTTTTTTTCCCACAAAGTTGTGTGTCAGACAAAATGTGCCCAACTATTATTCCCGACTCTAGAGTAACATTCAAATGACCCAGCTGCAGAATGACTTTCAAATCAGCAGGACTGACTTGTGTTTAAGAAGTTTGTAAATAAAGTGCGTGAGCAAGTGAAATAAAATGGGTTCTGCTCTGGCTCCTGAACCACTTGCTCAGTGGGTGTGTCTCCAATTTCCAAAGCTTTCCTGCAAGAAACTGGGAATCTATGCACAAGGTCAGCTGTCCTCCGCTTCACTATGAAGAATGCCAGTTAGAAATTCTAAGGTTAATATGTGGAAATGAATAACACACGCTAGTTTTATCTGTCCAACTCGACTGAAGCTTCTACTATGAACTCAGTTGTGCTTAATTGCCACTGGCGGAAGAGTTTATCTGAATGAGACAAAGGACCCATGAGGAGCTCCAAGCTGTGCAAATGAAAACAGGCGCAATACCTCAGATGAAGAGAGGCGCTTTGTTTCATACTTTCAGGAAAGGTTTATTTTGTGGATTTGTTTTACTTCGTTTTCTATTTTACAATTACGAAAATGCATTTTGAAGTCATAAGCTGTTCCGTGGTTTCTGTCTGGCCTCCTCACAGGGGAAGGGTCCTAGGTGGGGACACCCTTCCCCAGCCTCCCGCGCAGCAGCTCTGCTCCTTTTGCACATTGTAAGCCCCTGTACAATATGTCAGTGAAATCCGTTACTAGGAAGACTGAAACCATTCCACTGAAGAACTTCCCCTGCTCGAATTCATGATTTTAATTTACTCAAAGTCCTAGTAAATTGTGAATCACTTGTTCTCATTCTGAGCTGTGTGGAAACTGGTGGACATTAGGCAGCCCACTCTACAAAGAAGCTATTGCTTTTTGTAAAGATGAGACTTGGATTCAGACGGGAGATTTTGCTTTTGGCATTCTGTGTAATCTGCCTGAAAAAGCCTCTTCTTTCATTTTTGGGAGGACATTTCTAAATGATTGGAATGCCTCAAAAGAAATTTTGGATATAAAATATCACCTGGGTTTCCTCAACCCATAAAACAGTTGAATGAAGATGTGTGTCTTGAATAATCTGCTATTTAAGTCCAATGCTGGCAAGTCTGACCACGTGCTAAGTTTATTGATAATCTACATGAGTTCTTTAAATTCCCATGAGCTTACTTGGTTAAAAATCAGGTCTTTTGCTTCTCATTTTTAAATCATTTCCATAAATGAGCATGTTGCAGGGTATTTGGAAATTGGAAAATAGATTAATTACTGGATCCAAATGCACTCTTTGTTCATTTAAGAGTCAAGATAAGTTGGAGCAGACACTGTCTGGTTCCTGCTTACTGGATTAGGAAAAGGTCTATGAGTACACTGTTCACAGGGTAGGCCTGAAAGTAGGATTCACAAACAGAGTCAAGCCTGACAGAGTGTTGACTGAAGTAAACCTGAGTCTGAATAGCTTAGGTAGAGAAACAGAATCGCTGTCAAGGGAAGTCAAGGTAGAAGACAAGTGGTGTCAAGTCATTAGTGTGAAAGGGAAACTAGACAAAAACAGACCAGCAGCAAAGCACATAACCTCAAAGGGAAGTCAAAAGCAGGGCCAAGTGTGAAGAATGAGCACGTTGCTGTTGTTGTATACCCTTGAGTCAATTCCGACTCATAGCCACCGTATAGCACAGAGTAGCACTGTCCCATGGAGTTTCAAAGGTTGTAATCTTTACGGGAGTAGATCAGCAGGGCTTTTCTCCTG
>NW_006922394.1:88495-96794 GCF_000298275.1 Orycteropus afer afer | reverse complement strand
ATGGGGAGGAAGTGGGAGGGGAGCTGTTGCATTGTAAATTTTGGCCAATGACATGAGACAAAGTATATGTGAACTGCTGTATGAAAAGTGAATTTGCTCTGTAAATCTTCACCCAAATCAAAATAAAATTTAAAAAAAATGTAGATTCTGATTCAGCCTATCTGGGGTAGGAATGTGAAGTCTCAGCTGGGGTCAAACCATAATGAATTGGTTAGAAGCCCTGGGCACTGGTTTTCAGGTCTGTAAAATACCTTACAGATTGATTGTAAGGGGTCAATGTGTGAAAATAACTACTATGGAATGTGGCACATAGTAGGCATTCAATGAATTGTCACTGATATGATAGATTTTTCCTATGACAACAAAGCAAAGCATCTTATTGGTGGTTTTAAGGATTAAATGAGATAAGGTGGGCACTGCATCACTAGCACGTACTTCATTTTACAGTAAGGAGAACTGCGCTCAGAGGTGAACTTGCCTGCTGTCCATAGCAAGAGGCAGGGAGCTGGATCACAATAAAAAGTTTTAAGGGAAAAAAAAAGAGGCAAGGAGCTGGGATTCGGGTTCAAGTCTGGGTGATCCTGGAAGCTGCGTTGACTTTATGACACAGCGTGAATCACTATGCTAGTCTTTTTCCTGCTTAGAACCTTCAGATCTGCCATTTATTCTGCATGGTACCAGCAATTTGCATGCCTATTTTAGCTAAAATGTTATTACTTTCTGGTCCTACCAACTGCATAAATTGGGCCCCTTTGGCATTATTTCATAAGATACCTTTCTTCTCATAAGAATCATTTAGTGATTCGTAATCATTTATCTGTGTACTACTTAATATATCTGCCAGCCTCAACATATTGGGAACTTCAAGAGGGCAGTGGCCATGTTGTTTCATTCATCACTTTTCACTAGCACCCAACACGATGCCTGGCGCACAGAACAAAGCAGATTTCCAGGGGTCAATAAATATTTGTTGAGTGATTAACAATGGCTAATGTCAATGGGCATTAACAGAACTAACCAGCTAAGTGAACTTTCTGGGGGAAGTGTGTTTTATAGATAATAACAACGTCTATATAATATGTAATAATGTCTACATACCTTCAAATGTGCCAGGCACATGCTATGGGCCATATGTGTATTTTTCTCTCTCCACACCCACAAAGCCCCATTCAAAACCAAACCAAAGTCACTACCATTGAGTCAATTCCTACTCACAGCAACTCCCATGAGGTTTCCAAGGCTGTAAATTTTTATGGAAGAAGACTGCCTCATCTTTCTTCTGCCTTAATCACTACACCACCAGAGCTCCTTATAACCCCATTAGGGAAGTACTACCTTTGCTATCACTTTACAAATTCAGAACATAAAGCACAGTAGCGTTAAATAAAGGAGCCATGGTGGCACAACGGTTAAAGCACTCAGCTTCTAACTGAAAGGTTGGCAGTTGGAAAGATGTGGCAGTCTGCTTCCATAAAGATGATATATAGCCTTGGCAGTTCTACTCTGTACTGTAGGAAGGTCACTATGAATCAGAATCTAACTTAATGGCAAAGTTTGTTTTTAAAGGATTAAGTAACTGTCTAAAATCACACAACCCAGAAAGTGGCCTCCCCACTTACTAAGAAAAGAAAAAAGTATGAAATGGAACAATAAATTAGTGAGATCCATTCAGGATTTGTATGAAGAAATCTAGAGAAGTTTCCTGGGGATTAAAATATATATATATATACTTGAATGTCTGTTCCTGGATAGGCAGCTAATTTTTCTATAATTAATTTATAATTTAGGTAATTATATTAACATTCCAATGTGACTTTTAATTTTTTTTTAACAAAATGTTATAGTTCATCTGTAAGAATAAACAGGTGAGAGTGTTGAGGAGAAAGGCGGACAAAAAAGAACTCAGAGCATATTTTCCATATTAGATATGCAATATGTTATTATAAAAAGGGCATTGGGCTGTGTCATCTGACCTACTCTAACTTCACAAGGGGGGAGAAGTGCCAAGATCAACAGCCCAAGCCTGACTCCTATGAGGTGGAGGTCAGACATGCTGCCACCCTCCAAACTTTTTGCCAAATCTGACACCAACCATCCCTCCCATGACACTTTCTTCTTCTTTGCTGTGTTCAATAATTAATTGCAATGGCCACATAGAACTCAGAGACAATACTTGGGATTATGAGATTTATTAGGGAAGCAACAGGTTACAATTCAGGATCAGAAATGACTCAGGACACAGTTCTTCAATCAGGACAGCCTCTTCTCAGCTGTACCATAGGTATGCTTCTCTCTGGTCTCAGCCTCTTGGACATGTGGCCCCTTGGCCTCTGCCCTGCTCAGGGAAGTGTTACAAAGCTCTTTTAGCTCTGCAAATAGGTGCCCTGAGAGGCATCCCATTCTGCCAGCAAGGCGCCTGCCCGAAGGCACTAAGGAAGCATTCTCACTCCATGGGCCAGGAAGCCCACCACTCTGTCCCCTGCCAGTCTCTTAGTCTGCTGCCTCTGCTGCCACAGTTTCTCTACCAATATCTCTTGCCATCTCTCACTACCTCAGCAAAGTGTTACAGCTCGCTCTACTGGATCAAGTAGTTCAGTGCAAGGATGTCGGGTCTAAAGCATGTGCTCCACTCCTGGCTCCTCTTTCTTGATGGTAGTGAGATTCTCCCCCCACACACACACCTCGTCACCTCTGGGATGCTCATTTTAAGCCTAGAGAGATGGCAAAACTGAACAAATCCCACATTAGGGTTCCATATGCCTTACGTACATGGTCCCACCCACACCAGGGTTCTCTGTACCTTTTTTACATTATTAACCAGATAGCCAATATCCTCAGAGGGACACAAGCACCTCACATTTGCGTAGTCCCACTCAGTCATCTGGTGAGAGTCGCAATCATAATGGCTAGAAGGGCCATATTAAGTAATTCACTGCACTGCAATTATAAATCAACAACTACTTAAGTATTGTGGTATTGGTTTAAGAATTGAGAGAGAGAATAATGGAACAGAACTGACAGCCAAAATTGGGTTACACTGAATATTTTTTTGTAGGCAGAGCACAAAGTTAGATGTTCATTTTACTCCTCAGTCCCAAATGCATTCCATGAATTAAAGAAGCAAATTGTAAAACATGGAATCATTAAAAAGAACTGAGAGACTACTGATTAATATTTTACAGATTTGTTGGCAGAGGCTTTCTAGGCTTGAAATACTTTATAAAAATAACTATATTTGAACTAAATAACAATTTAAATTTTCCATAAATAAGGACAATTTCACTGAGAAACTCATTTTTGAGGGGGAAAACGGAGCAAATCTTTTACGTGAAAAAATATACACGATAGGTAATTATTAATTTGTCTAGAAGTTATGATGTATTTGGCTTTAAAAAAATCAAGTACCATGAACCAAAATGACCAATGAAAGGCCAGGAAAATGGTTTGAAAACATGTTAGAATATAAAGACCTATTACTGATTAAATGCTAACTTACTCACATCCTATCCCAGGTTGGGTTCTCCGGTGTGTGAATAAGCCAAATCTACTTTTTCCTGACACCAACTATGAGGATAAAAATCCAATCAACGTAAACATCAATCCTCACTTTCCCCTTATCTTTTCAGTTCTGATTCCAGCTGCCCACACAGCAGTTCTACTTCCTCTGACCCTAGCCACTAGAAACTGAAACCTGTCCACCATGGGTGACACTGCTGGTATTTGAAATACCAGTGGCCTAGCTGCCAACATCACAGCAACACACAAGCCACCACAATACGACAAACTGAGAGATGAGGGATCACTGAGCAAATAATCGGAGAAGTTGGACTATATGAAGAACATGGCATCAAGATTAAAGGAAGACTCATTAACAACCTACAATATGCAGATGATACTACCTTGCTTGCTGAAACTGAAGATGACTTGAAGCACTTACTGGTGAAGATGAAAAATTAAAGACCACAGGCTGCAGTATGGATGACACCTCAACAGAAAGAAAACGAAAATCCTCACGACTGGACCAATAAGCAGTATCATGATAAATGGAGAAAAGATTGACGTTGTCAAAGATTGCATATTACTTGGTTCCAAAATGAACACCAATGGAAGCAGCAGTCAAGAAATCAGATGACATATTGCACTGGGCAGATCTGCTGCAAAAGACCTCTTTAAAATGCTGAAGAGCAAAGATGTCTCTAAGGTGCGCCTATCCCAAGCCTTGGTGTTTTCAATAGCCTTATATGCATATGAAAGCTAGACAATGAAGAAGGAAGACCAAAGAAGAGTTGATGCTTTTGAATTGTGCGGTTTGCAGAGAACACTGAAAATACCATTGACTGCCAGAAAAATGAACAAATCTATCTTGGAGGAAGCATAGCCTGAATGCTCTTAGAAGTGAGAATGGCCAGAGTTCGTCTCACTTACTTTAGTCATGTTATGAGAAGGACCAGTCCTTGGAGAAGGATATCATGCTTGGTAGAATGTCAGCACAAAAGGGGAAGATCTTCAATAAGAAAGATTGTCACAGTGGCTCCAACGATGGTATTCGCAATGAGTAAGTCGTTGGTCTTGCAAAATTCTATCATGTGATCTCCAGGATCTTTTCTATCACCAAGACCATATTTTCCAAGTACCAATGATTGTTGTTTCCAACTTTCATATTCCAATCACCAATAATTACCAATGCATTTTGATTGCATCTTTGGTCAATTTCAGACTGTAGAAGTTAGTAAAAATCTTCATCTTTGGTGTTAGTAGTTGGTGTGTAAATTTGAATAGTAGTAGTATTAATTGGTCATCCCTGTAGGCATATGGATATTATCCTATTAGGGAGCTCTGGTAGCATAGTGGCTAAGACACTTGCCTGCTAACCAGACGGCTGGCGGTTCAAACCCACCAGCCACTCCTCGGAAGGAAGGTTGGGCAATCCTACTTCCGTAGTGATACTGCCTCGGAAACCCAAGGAGGGGTCGCTATGAGTCGGGGCCGACTCGACGGCACATAACAACAACAACAACAACACTGTACTTAGGATAGATCTTGAGATGTTCTTTTTGACGATGAATGCAATGCCATTCCTCATCAATTTGTCATTCCCGGCATAGTAGATCATGATTGTCTGATTCCAAATGACCAATACTAGTCCATTTCAGCTCACTAATGCCTGTGACAGTGACCTTTATGGGTTTCATTTCATTTTTGACATTCCATGTTCTGATGTTAATGAGTGTTTGCAGCTGCTGCTTCCCATTTTGAGCCATGCCACAACAGCAAATGAAAGTCCTGAAAGGTTTCCTCCATCCAGGTTGTTAAGGTCGACTCTACTTTGGGGAGACAGCTCTTCCCCAGTCGTATTTTGAGGGGCTCCTCTCCCAGCACCATATCAGACAGTGTTTCAGGGCTGTTCAGAAAGCTTCCCAGTAATAAATCCGACAGTGTTTCACTGCCATTCATGACGTTTGCAGTGACTATTTTTTTTCAGAAGCGGATGGCCCCAGTCTTCTCCCAGGCTGTTTCTTTTGGAACCTCCACTGAAACCTGTCTACCACGCGTGACCCTGCTGGTATCTGAACCACCGGTGGCATAGCCTCCAGCTTCACAGCAACATGCAAGCCACCACAGTACAACAAACTGACAGATGACTGGCGGCTACTAAGATACATTTAGATATTAAAACTTGTTAAAGGGAAAGAGAAACAACATATTAAAACATAAATTATAGATGAGGAAAATATGTGCAACACATGAGAGTAAAACTGTAATAACCATAATATACAAACTGTTCCTACAAACGGTTTTAAAAATAGAAAGAAAATCAACAAAAGATATAAATGGGGATTAATAGGAAATATCCACATAGCTAATAAGTATGTGAAATGATGCTCAGAATTAGTAACGCAAGGCAACACACTGCCGTTGAGTCAGATCCCACTCATAGCAACCCCTCCTTGGGTTTCTGAGGCAATGTCACCATGGAAGTAGATTGCCCAACCTTCCTTCCGAGGAGTGGCTGGAGAGCTTGAACTGCCAGTCGTCTGGTTAGCAGTCAAATGCCTTAGGCACTATGCCACCACAGTCAAGGAAATGTAAATTAAAGTAATAATGAGATACCATTCTTTGCCTATATAAACTGGATAAAATTACAAAAGATTGACAAAATACAGTTCCTACAGAGAATGCTGGGAAAATGGCATTCTTTTGTGTTACTGATGGGAGTAAGATACAAATATTTTGAAAAGTGGTACATATATATTTATTAGAATTTTTTAAGAAATTGTTTCTGCAATCACAGTTTCGTGAATCTATCCTAGAGAAATAAAAGCATCAGCATACAAGGACCTATGAACAAAGGTGTTTATTGTAGCACTGTTTGTGGCGGCAAAAAATCTGGAAACTGCTAAAAGTTCATCACAAGTACTCAAACCAATCCCACTGCCATCAAGTCAATTATGACTCACAAGGACCCTATAGGACAGAGTAGAACTGCCTCATAGAGTTTCCAAGGCTGCAATATATACATATATATTTTAACATTTTATTATGACTTGGGTGGAAGTTTACAGAGAAAATTAGTTTTCCATTCAACAATGCATACACATTTTGTTTCATGACATTGACTGCAATTCCTACAGTGTAAGAGCTCTCTTCCCACTTACTCCCTGTGGTTACCTTTTCCTTGTGTCCTTCTGTCCTATGCATTCCTGCCTTTTGAACTTTGTCTCTGGGCAAATGCTGCCCTTTAGATCTTGTATGCACTCTGAGTGTTACTGTTCACATCATAGGTCTGCCCATTGTTTGGCTGAAAGTTGAGCCATGGGAGTGAGTTCAGTTCCAGGCTTGAAGTGTATGTAAAGGCCAGTCCCAGGGGTTCTACCAGCCTGTATCAGACCAGTAAGCCTGGTCTTTTCATGATTTTTAGTTTTGTTCCACATTTTTCTCCTACTTTATCCAAGACTTTCTATTGTGATAATTTTCAAAGTGATTGGCAGTGGTAGCCATGCACCATCTAGTTCTTCTGGCCTCAGGGTCATGGAGGCCGAGGTTGGAGTGGTCTATTAGTCCATTGGACTGATTGTATCTGTGAATCTTTGATCTTCTTTCCTCTTCTTTACTCCAGACAAGGAGACACATAGAGTTGCAGGAAGTTGTAGTCTTTATTGGAGCAGACTGCCATATCTTCCTCCCACAGAATGGCTGGTGCATTTGAACCGCCAACCTTTCAATTAGCAGACGTGTGCTTAACCACTGTGCCACAAGGGCTCCTCTATCACTGGTAGAATGGAATAAATTGTAGGTTTTTGATATTATGAAATACTATACAAATTTTTAAAAGAGTTATCTGTAGCTCTGCTCACCTAAAGCAAGGCTTCTCAACTTTGGCACTCTTGACATTTTGGCTGGGATAACTGTTTGTTGGTTAGGGAAGTGACAATGTAGGATGTTCAGCAGCAACCCTGGTATCTACCTACATTCTCTCACCCTCAGACATTACAGCTTTACAGACATTACCTGGGACAGAGGGGTAAAATCATCCCCAGGTGACAATCACTGACTTAGAAGTATGTTCTGAAATATTTGGGCATGATAAAAGCAAGTGACAGAGTGATGTATTTTGGGTGAAAACCTTTTTCTGAAAACAAACAATAATATGGAGAATCTTACATGTGTGTATCGGTTTGTATGTGTTTGAGGAGGGAAACAGTAGTGCCAGGGTATGTACCAGTGAGCTGGCTTCCACCATCACAGGAAGATGGAAAGACAGAGGGTAAGGAGAAAGATTAACCATTTCTTTTTATTTCTCTGCTTTATTCCACTAGCTACAATGTTCAAGCACTATATTTGTGAATAAATACAATTATAATATGAAAACAATTTTCTAATTTAACAAAAAGAACCCAGGCCACTCAAGTGTTACATCAACTAATAGAAATCACTTAAGCTTTCAAAGCTTCAAATGACTACAACTGTAAAGAGAGACAATGAAACCACTCACAGTAATTACATCATCATCATTATTATTATTATACTTTACCTGATTTCTGTCACCTATCCTCATAAGAATGCTATTATCGCATCAAACTTTCCAATTTCTCAGGAGTCACAACAGAAGAAACAGGTAAAAATACTTCTGCTGAAAATCAACATGGATGCAAATGATATAATTTCTGTATTATGCTTTTTGTTGTTGTTGTTGTCGTTGTTATGTGCCATCGAGTTGGACCCGACTCATAGCAACCCCTCCTTGGGTTTCTGAGGCAGTATCACTATGGAAGTAGATTGCCCCATCTTCCTTCCGAGG
>NW_006922394.1:80401-87765 GCF_000298275.1 Orycteropus afer afer | reverse complement strand
TGATGCTTTTCACTCAACATTCTCCCACCATTTAAATGCCTAACAGTTTTCTCCACGTAAAAAGTCCTTTTGTGATGTTTTCTCCATCGACCTACATTTATTCTTCACATTTCACAATCATAACAGTAGTGAAAAAAACTACTATCCCACTATTTTTTGCATTAATGACCCACATATGGCAGTATTGAATGCCGGGTGTGAAAGGAGAGTAACACTTATTGTGATGGTTATAATTATATGTCAGCTTGGCTAGGCCATGATTCTTAGTGGTTTGGCAGGTATGGAATGATGTAATTTGGTAGTTACATAATGATGTAATCATCCTCCATTTTCACATAATGTCAATATTTGCATAACAACTTGGTCTTTGGAACCTAACCATGTCAATAAGAGTGGGTGTACTTGGTTTCAATTCTTCCTTCCCTCTTACTGTATAGCTTCTAAACTATGATGAGGTTGCTTGCTATTATAATTTGCCATGCAAAACTATGCAGAAAACTAAGCACTACTCCAGTCTTCTGAAGGGTAGCACCAGCAGAGCTTCCGCTCTACAAACTCCTATCTAGATCAAGAGGATTTGGGGCTGCCTTTTAGATTGTCAGATCTGTCTGGACAGTTCAAGATGTGCCATTCAGGGTAGAGAGTTTGAAGAGAAATTTGTGCTCACTCCCCAACTGCATTGAGGACATGGTTGCATTTTGTCCCCTACAGTTGGGTCCAGGATGGTCTGAGAAAACCTGCTTCCCTGAAGTGAATCACAAGACATCCATAATACTGTTGACAGGGCTAATATTTATAAAGTGCTTAGTACAGGTTACCAATGATACTCTTTTTACTTGTATTGTTGTTTTACTTGATCCTTACAATGATTCTCTAAGTAGGTACTATTACTATTTCTTCTTCGTGAAGAATGTAACAAATGCAATAAATGTGAAATATCTTCTGTATTCTTTAGATAAGCATGAAAATGTGAAGTATTATATTTTCATGTATTTTATTCCAAATCTAGTAACTAACAACAAAAAACTGATAGCATATTTGTTTCTTATTTGGAACTTACATACCCATCTACCAAAATGTGAGTACTATGAATAGCCCTTCATGTTGGGTGAGTTCAACATCTACTATTGGACTAATAGTCTAATATGACAAAAGGGTTCAAGTGATTAGGATTTATGTGGTTGCTAAACAAACCTAGATAAGCTGGTAGCAGAGTCCCATTAAAAAAAAATGCAACATTTTTTTTTTGCCTCCACATTTTATTCTAGAACTATAATAATTAAAACAATTGTGGCATCAGCCCAAGAGCTCAGCTGACTGTAGCAAAATTGAGAGCTCAATTTGAGCTGAGGACACAGATTCCAGAGTCAAAGTAAATATCCCATGTCAAAAATACTACAGTGGTCAGAGGAAAGAGGGGACTTAGGCTCTAGACCAATGGGGAGGTCTCCTTTCTTCTGTTTGTCACCATGCATCACTTACTGATTATGATAATGTAGTCTGCAGCTTGGTTTTAACACTGCAATGGATCCATGATATAGATGACATGACTATCATCCTAGAATCAACAGAAAAATTATACCCACTGGTAAGATACTTTAGTCAGGTGTGTGGGCAGAAATAAAATTACTGAAACCAGTAACTTTTCCACATAACCCCAAGAAGAAATTAGAAAATACAATGAAATATATGCTCATTCACAATAGTATGAAAATCTGCAAAATACCTAGAAAAAAAATTATCAACAATATTTTAGGGGTTGTGCAAAAAAAAAAAAAAAAAAAGGCTTTGCCTAACACTGAGTAATAAAATACAGTTATTTGTCAATTTTTATGCAGGTGCTGCATTAGTTTAATTTATTATAGCTTTATGATACAGTTATTTATGCCTCTCATTTTTCTTCTCTTATTTTATATTTTTTAAACATCTTCACCCATTTAGTCTTGCAGATGAACTTTAATATCACTTTGAAAAATTTTCAAAGGCATGCTGGAATGTTAAATTGAAGTTGCCATAACAGTGTAAATTAGTTTGTAAAAAAAGGTGACATTGTTTTAACACTTACTGAGTTTTGTTATCCAGGATCATGTGTGTGTACCTTTTAAATAGTAAGGCCATGGAATAGAGGAGATGTGAGAAAAGATTATTAACTTCTATAGCTTATACCTTTGCAATCTTTACAAGGTAGGCTAAGGAAACAATATTTGTTATTAAATAACTTGGGGTTCTTGATAATTATTAACATTGACTAATCATTTACTAGGAGCTCTGGTAGCGTAGTGCCTAAGGCACTTGACTGCTAACCAGAAGTCTGGCAGTTCAAACCCACCAGCCACTCCTCAGAAGGAAGATTGGGCAATTTACTTCCATAGTGATATTGTTGTTGTTATGTGCCATCGAGTTGGACCCAACTCATAGCGACCCCTCCGTGCGTTGCCAAGGCAGTATCATTATGGAAGTAGATTGCCCAACTTTCCTTCCGAGGAGTGGCTGGTGAGTGTGAACCGCCAGCCTTCTGGTTAGCAGTCAAGCGCCTTAGGCACTATGCTACCAGAGCATTGCCTCAGAGACCCAAGGAGGGGTCCTATGAGTCGGGTCTGACTCCACGGCACATAACAACAAACAACAATCATTTACTAACTTGTCAGGCAATGTGTTAAGTGGGTTTATGTCAATCCTTACTGCACATCTATACCATAGACAGGACCTCTGGAGGTGCAATGGTTAAAGCATTCGGCCTACAACCAAAAGGTCGGTTGTTCAAACTCACCAGGTGGTCCGCAGGATAAACATGAGGCAGATTGCTTCTGTGAAGATTTACAACCTTGGAAACCCTATAGGGCATTCCTACTCTGCCAATTAGGGTCACTATGAGTTGGAATCGCCTCATATCCACATGGGAGCTAGAAAATGAATAAAGAAGGCCGAAGAAGAATTGATGCTTTTGAGATGTGGTGCTGGCAAAGAATGCTGAAAGTTCCATGGACTGCTAAAAGAACTAACAAATCTGTCCTGAAAGGAAATGCAGCCAGAAATGCTCTTTGGAAGCAAGAATGGCCAGACTTCGTCTCACCTACTTTGGTCATATTGTCAGAAGGGACTATTCCCTGGAGAAGGATGTCACGCTTGGTAAGGTGGAGGGTCCATGAAAGAGGAGGAGACCCTCAACGAGATGGACTGACACAGTAGCTGCAGCTATGGTCTCAAGTATAGCAGGGATTGCGGAGCTGGCGCAGGACCAGGCAGTGTTTCGTTCTGCTGTGCATAGGGTCGCTATGAGTCAAAGATGACTCAACGGCACCCAGCAACAACAACAACAACATGAGTTGGAATTGACTTAATGGCAGTAGAATACCATAGGTATTATTTTCACCTCTTTCTCCTAATTTCGGGATTCAATGAAGGAATAAATGTGGAAATGTTTTTTAAAGTGAAAATCAATATGAAAATATAAGCTGTTATTCAAGCATTTGATTCATCTGTAACCAAACACATTTACAAGATTTTTTTTTATTTAGAAACTAATACTTTACTTACCACTATATAAGTAAGTTGAGTAAACTTTCCTTCTAGCTGGTTTTAAGCTCTATTGGTTAACTGTTATTTTATACAAAAAAGCCCCTTTACGTGCAGGTGGCCTGTGGGACTGTGGATAAAATGACAGTAAATCCATCTGACAAGTTTACCTGGGGACACAAGTTTCAAGAGACAGTGATGGAGGATGGAGGAAGGAAAGGCAAAGGACCCAAAGCGAACGTGTTGCCCAACTTGCTCTGCATGTGTAGCCATTATCATGATGACGTATAATGTTTCAGTGCATCACATCTCACAAAATATTGTGATTAATGTGTTGTTGTAGTTGTGTTTGCCATCGTGTCAGATCTGACTCATAGCGGCCCCTCCTTGGATTTCCAAGGAGGTATCACTAAGGAACTAGATTGCCCAACCTTCCTTCCGAGGAGTGACTGGTGGGTTTGAACCTCCAGCCTTCTGGTTAGCAGTCAAATGCCTTAGCACTAACCCAAAAGAATCTGATGGAGAAGAAGAACTCATATGATATCCTAGTAAGCAACTAGAAAATAAGCTAACAACACAATAACTTTTTTATATACCAATAATCATTATTTTAAAAAGAAAACTGGATAAAAAATACATGCATAGCCAAAAATATTTTTAAGTATGGAAATGACTAGGAATCAAATTAGCAAGTATTAGTCATGAGTCCTTTGAAAAACTTCCATCGCATCTAAGAAAATAAAATACGAAGGAATAAATCTAACTGGAACATGAAGGACTTATAAAATGAAAACCATAAAACACTGCTGAAAGAGATTAAAGAAGGCTTAAATTAATGGAAAGGTGTTGCATGTTCATGGATTAGAAGACTTAATATTGTTAAGAAGTCAGTAGCTTCTCAGAGACAACTAAACACCTTGAGGGAGAGAATCACCGAGCCTGTGGGCTTGGGACCATATGTTGGGGGACATCATGCTCGATTGACACAACATAGTACATAGAAATCTTGCTCTATGTCCTACTTTGGTGAGTAGTGACTGGGGTCTTAAAAGCTTTCAAGTGGCCATGGAAAATGCAACTATTGGTCTCCTCTCATCTGGAGCAAAGAAGACTGAAGAAAATCAAAGTCATTTGGAAACAATTAGTCCAACGATTTGATGGACCATGGGGACTTCATCTTTCATGACCCCAAGACCAGAAAAACTAGATGGTACCTGGCCACCAATGCCCACCACTCAGGAAGGGACCAAAATTGGAGATTCTGGATAGAGTTGGGGGACAAATGTGGAACAAAATTCAAAAACATAAAAATGATGAGATTTGCTGGTCAACTAGAAACTGGTAGAACCCCCAAGACTATGGCCCCGGGCTATCCTTCGGGCTGGAAATGGACTCCCTTCTATGCATTGGCTGTAAGCCCAACAGTAGAAAGACTTTTAAAATATTTATAAATTAAAATGAATTTCAAAAAGATGTCAATACTACCCAAAGAAACCTACTGATTCAATGTAATCCCATCAAATTCCAACAGCATTCTTTGCAAAAACAGAAAACTCAATCTTCAACTTTATATGGAAATGCGAGAGGCCTTGAATAGCTAAAACAATGGTGAAGGAGAAGAACAAAGTAGAAGGACTCATACTTCTTGATTTAAAATATACTATACAGCTATAGTAATCAAAACAACCTGGTACTGGTATAACAATAGACACATACACCAATGGAATAGAATTGAGAGTCCAGAGATAAATCCACATATCTATGGTCAACTGTTTTTTTGACAAGGGTGCTAAGTCCATTAAAGGGTGAAGGAGAATCTCTTCAATAAAGAAATAGTATTTGGAAAATTGAATTTCCACATGCAAAAAAATGAAACAGGACCCTTGACTTATACCATACACAAAAACAAATTCAAAATGGATTAAGGACATAAATGTACAAACTCCTAGGCATATATCCAAAAGACTTGAAAACAGAGACTGAAAAAGAAACTTGTAGACCAGCGTTCATCACAGCACTATTCACAACAGCCAAAGGTAGAAACTACCTAAACATCCATCAACAGATGAATGGATAAACAAAATGGGATACATACATACAGTGGAACAGTACTTAGCAGGAGAAATGAAGTCTTGATACATGCTAAAATATGGATGCAGCATGGATACAATCACAAAAGGACAAAGTCATATATGACTTCACTTATATAAAAATACAAGAAAAGGCAAATGTAGAGAGACCCACCAGCCACTCCTTGGAAGAAAGGTTGGCCAATCTACTTCCGTAGTGATACTGCCTCGGAAACCCAGGGAGGGGTCACTACGAGTCGGATCCGACTTGACGGCAGTGTGTTGCACTGAGTTGCATATAGAGACCAAAGTTTATTAGTGGTTACTAGGAGCCAGTTGTTGTTGGAAGGAAGATGGAGCAATCTACTTCCATAGTCTATGCAAGGAAAGAGGAGCTCTGGTAGCATAGTGGCTAAGACACTTGACTGCTCACCAGAAGGCTGGCGGTTCAAACCCACCAGCCTCTCCTCGGAAGGAAGGTTGGGCAATCCTACTTCCATAGTGATACTGCCTCGGAACCCAAGGAGGGGTCGCTATGAGTCGTGTCCGACTCGACGGCACATAACAACAACAACAACAGGAGCAGGAGGGGAGTGGTTTATGGCGATGGAAATACTTTGTTGACTAAGGGTCGGGTTGCAGAGCTGATTATTGTTAATTGTTGTCAATAAGTTGTATACCTGTAAAAAGTCAAACTAGCAAAAGTTGTGTGTTAAACATATTTACAACAATGACCAAAAAGTAGCTGCTGAGGCTGCTTATGTACAATCAAACATTTCATGGGATTTGGTTCCTTGGTTTGCAGGTTTAGGCTTATTGTTTCATGGGACATCCCAGTTAATTGGCCTAATAATGTATTTAGTGCTTCTGTTCTATCTCCTAGTTTACTGCATAGTGCCTGGTGTCCTTTAAAGCTTGCAAGCAGCCACCCAAGGCACAACAGAATTGGATGGTGCTCAGCTACCATTACTGAACATTTTTATCAAAGATTCTATAGAAGAACCCTGATCAAAAGGGGGAAAATGTAGAACAGAATTTTAAATTCTCATGGACTCTAGACTTTCTGAAGCCACAGAGGGGGGATAACCCCTGAAACTACTGTCCTGAGATAATCTTTAAATTTTAAACCAAAAATATCCCCTGAAGTCTTCTTAAAACCAAACAACAGTTTAGCTTAACTAGGAAAAAGGTCTGCCTTAAGCACTATGCTGTTTTAAGAACTACGTATATGGGATCAAATTGACAATAGCAACTTGAAAGATTAGATGGAATCTTAGAGGGCAGTGAATTTCTGTTAATAACGGAAGAACAATTCAGAAAAGGGGTTGAGAATGGTCACACAATTCGAAGGATGTAATAAATGTCACTAAATTGTGTATGTAGACATGGTTGAAATGGTGTATGTATTATATACTGCATATATTCTCAACAGCAACAAAATAAACAAAATTTAAAGGAAAAAAATAGGAAAAGGAGTTCCAGCAAGATGGCAGACTAGGCAGAAAGACTACACAGACCCTCTTCAACAAAGAAAAGGGAAACCAATTAACACAGACATGGAAGACAATCCTGGACCCCTGAGCCTTGAAGGAAAGCTTATAGAAGTGGACTAAACCCCAACTAGCAGAAGAATTTACGTGAAAATACCAAAAAATGAGGCAGACGGAGCTGCGGTCTGGCAGCGATCCTGAGCGATCCTGATGGCACAGACAGCTTGGAGACTCCCGAGTGGTGGTAGGACTTCAGAATTAACCTAAAAATCACCCTGCTATCCAGGGA
>NW_006922394.1:78619-80107 GCF_000298275.1 Orycteropus afer afer | reverse complement strand
TTGGCTGCTCTTCACAAACAGTCAACAGAGATCTAATACAATGCCACAATGCCTCGAAGACAACAGACCATCACAGTCCACACACTAGGCAAAGAACTCATTCATAACGGAAATACAATTTACAATACACTCTCTCACTTATCGACATGGTTAGGTTCCAAATAACAGGTTGTTAGGCAAAAATCAATGTTATGTGAAAACAGAAGATGACTGCATCAGATCACAAAATGGAGGAGCAGTATATCATTACACAACAGCCAAATTACATCATCACAAAACTGCCAAATCACTAAGAATTATGGCCCAGCCAAGTTGGAACATACCTTAGCCATCACAGCCAGCCTTACTCTCTCCTTGCACGTTGATGTTCATTACTGCCAGACGGACATTGTTATTATGCAAAATAGTCGATTTTTTACTATGGTCATAACTGCAAAATGTCAGAAAATGAGATAAGTCAATCAGTGAGGAGAGAGTGTATTTCAGAGAAAAACTCTTAAGAATTTTGAGAAGCTATGAAAAGAGTTATTTTGGGAAGGATTTAAAAGATAACATAAACAAATGAATATATTTCTATGACCCTGACTGAGAAGAATCATTATTATAAATGCATGGAAAACTCCTGGGGTCAGGCAGAATTGAAACAGGTGACAGTTAAGTTCCTCTGAATGAATAAATGGCTGAAAATTCTTAAGAGCTTCAGGAAAGGAGAGCAGAGAAGAATATTACACAGGATTATTGTAGTCAAATTATGATCATTAGAACCATGGCATGTACCTCAAAAATTGAATGCATCATCAATCGAACTGAATTATCAACTCAAATGATAGCAGGCAACATGAATATTTGTGGAAAATGAAAGTTATTCAGTTTCTTCAAATAGTGTTCTAAATACCTTCCACACTGGTTAAAGGATTAAATATTAAAGCTAAACGAAGAATTTTTTGCTGCAGATAGATATATCTATCTGTACTAGACAATGGACAAATGAAATGTAGCTTTTACTGTGGGAAGGACAGATGAAATGTAAATAGAATGATTCCATTTTAAACAAATTAAACTCACTAACCCCTTCATATATGTATGTGTGTTGTTCAGGGCAAATGGAGCACCAAGCATTTGTTACTGATTATGAAGAGGAGTGAAGGGAAATTATAAACTTCTAAAATTCATCTTTCTATTACTTCTCTATTTAGTACAACAAAGTACTACTTTGATATTTTAAAATAGTAATGAACTAAACTAAATAAAAGTTAACTTTAATTGTGCTGCTGACATTGAACAAATCAATAAACATTCTCAAATCTCCCCACATTTCACAAGGAGGTGATAATGCATACTAATACAATAAATAATAAACACACAATGAGTGTTTAATGATGTATCAGGCATGTTGCTAACTATCTCCTGTGATTTATCTCACTGGGCTTCACTATATTCTTATCCCTTCTCTTTCTTTTTTTTTCTTTCATTGTGATTTGGGTGAAG
>NW_006922394.1:74970-77933 GCF_000298275.1 Orycteropus afer afer | reverse complement strand
TGCCAATTGAGCTTCATGTCCCCTGCAACTATGGTCCCAAGCCCACAGGTTCAACTACTCGGTCCCTCTGGGTAGCTGGCTGTAACCAAGCAGTGACCACAACCTTGCCCCTTGTCAGCTCTACTACACACCTGGTCTTATCCCCTCTCTTTCAAAAGCTTTCTCTCTCTCTCTTTTATTTATTTATTTATTTGAGAATTTAATCTTTAGAAGGTCCAAATCATCTAGTTTATCTTCTGCTGTTTGTGCATCTTGGGTTATGCTTGATAGTCTATTTATGCTATAAATCAGGGCCCCTGAGTTTGCTCCTATTTTTTCTTTGATGAACTTTATAATGTTAGATTTCACATTTAAGTCTTTGATCCATCTGGAGTTCATTTTTGTGTACAGTGTGAAGTATGGATCTTGTTTCATTTTTCTGCAAATGGACCTCCAGTTTTGCCAGCACTATTTGTGAAAGAGACGATCTCTTCCCTGTTTAATGGATCTTGGCCCTTTGTCAAAGATCAGCTGACCATAGGTCAATGGATCGATTTCTGGGATCTCAATTCTGTTCCACTGATGTATGTGTGTCATTGTACCAATACCAGGCTGTTTTGATACATGTAGCTGTACAGTAGGTTTTGAGATCCTGGAGTATGAGATCTCCTACTTTGTTCTTCTTCTTCAGTAGTGCTTTGCTTATCCAAGGTCTCTTTCCTTTCCACATAAAATTAGTGATTGTTTTTTCCACGTCTTTAAAGAATGTTGGATCTGGATCGGGATTGCATTGAATGTATACATCACTTTGGGTAGAACTGACATTTTCTCAATGTTTTCAGTCTTCCTGTCCACGAGCAAAAGGTTTCTTTTGAGCATCAAAATAAGTACTGTAAGCAAAAGCATTTTTGTCAAGTTTAATTTGAGAAACAAATAGAATGGGGTTGTATTATCATAACTTTTGAATCTATGTCAAAGAGAATACATCCATAGCTAAAATGCTAACATCCTAGTTAGAACTTAGAAGCCTACATATCAAGATACTGATTGGAGGAGTTCTTTAGCCTGTTAGGTAATTTTCCCAACCCTTTTTACCCTCCAATCATAAGTCATTATTCCAGACAGGAGATTATTCAATTAAAACCCCCAAAACTCAAACTCACTGCCGTTGAGTAGGATCCAACTCATAGTGAGGCCTCCTTGGGTTTCCGAGGCAGTATCACTACAGAAGTAGATTGCCCAACCTTCCTGCCGAGGAGTGGCTGGTGGGTTTGAACCGCCAGCCTTCTGGTGAGCAGTTACATGCCTTAGGTGCTATACCCGCAGAGTTCAACTAACCTTTATTTATTTTACACTGTTTGCTAATTAGAATAAGGAAATATTACTTTTGTAATACAAGTTTATAGATGAAAACATTGAGGAAAAAAAGAAAAGAAAACCTGGATTACTTGCTAGGGTTGTAATTAAGATCACACAAGTCACATCGTATGAGGCACTCAACCTCTAGCAAGGTTCAAGTTTCTTGACCTGAAAAAAAAAAAAAAAAGAATACCTGCACATAGTAAAAATAAAAACAGTGACAGAAAGAAAGAAAGAAAGAACGAACGGACCTTCCTGAGTGATTACTGTCAGGCAGTGATTAAGTGCTTTTATAATGATCATCCTATTTAAACCTCACAAAAACCCTGGCAGATTTGTTGTGGGGATCAAATGAACCAACATATACTGAAGTACTATGGCAAACTGAGATATCAATGTAGGACATTTATATGGGAAAACTTCAATTTTGTGTGCAAAACCCGTATTTGCTCATAGTATGCAAAAACTACTGGCCAATAGGCCAGGCGGTAAGAGTTTTGAGTAATGCTTCTTATTAGCTAAATTTGAACTCTAACTCGTAAATTGCTATTTTTTTAAATACCAGAATTTGTTCAGTGAATTTGAGTTTCACATCACTTCCAGGCTAACCTTGCAAGAACTGGCCACAAAAATCCTACAAACTGTTTACTTTAGGGCCAAGATCTGAAAACTGGTTTAAGAATCCAGGTTTCAACACTGCAATGGTATAGGACCTAGGTAGGAGCATGCTACTTCAAGGAATCTAGGAATCAGCAGTCTAGGTATCCCCCGAGAATGTGTTAAAAAGCTAGAATCTTGTGCTCTTCTGCATACCCTTCGCCGTGGAATCACTTCTGACTCCAGTGACCATATAGTACAGAGTAGAACACAGGAGTCCCAAGGCTGTAATCTTTTTGGAAGCACATTGCCTCATCTTTCTCCCACAGAGCGGCTGGTGGGTTCCAACTGCCAACGTTTTGGTTAGCAGCTGAGCACTTAAACACTGTGCCAATAAGACTCCCTGGCTCTAAGCCAAACATGCTTTGAGTCTGCATTTTTCACAAGATTCCCAGATGTTTCCTATGTATATTAAATTTTAAGAATCAGTAGGATAAAAAAAAAAACAAAAACCAAACTCACTGCCATTGAGTTGATTCCAACTCATAGTGTCCCTCATTGGGTTTCCAAGGCTGTAAATTTTTACAGAAACAAACTCCCTCATCTTTCTTCCATGGAGCAGTTTGTGGGTTCAAACTACCGACCTTTTGGTTAGTAGTCAAACACCTTAACCTCTGCACCAGAGCTCCTTATAAACTAAGAAATATGGAATGAACTCGAACAAAATTCTTTTGGAATGTAGAGCTGAGTTCCTTAATGAGCACGGGTCCAAAAACCATGAAGAAAAAATATCAGAAAGTTCAAATGAGATGGAGCAGTGCTGGGGGGCACACCTGCCAGATGCAGTAACCTATAGCCTTTGGTTCCGAATATGTAGTGAGGACGTGGGCATGGCTGTGAGCCTAGGCGAGGTAGGAATTTAGGGCAGAACTCTAACAATAAAGACTTCTAAACATAGTGCCTAAAGCACTTGACTGCTAACCAGGAGGCTGGTGGTTCAAACCCACCAGCCACTCCTCGGAAGGAAG
>NW_006922394.1:68550-74870 GCF_000298275.1 Orycteropus afer afer | reverse complement strand
TGGTGGTTCAAACCCACCAGCCACTCCTCGGAAGGAAGCTGGGGAAATCTACTTCTGTTGTGAAACTACCTTGAAAACCCAAGGAGGGGTCGCTATGAGTCGGAGATGACTCAACGGCACATAACAACAACAACACAACAAGGAAATGAAAGTTTCACTCTTAAGAACAGTCTTAGCAAAGTAGGAATAGGAGAAAACTTACATAATATGACAAAATATGTCTGCCCAAAACGTGCTGGCAACATTTTTAAATCACAAAACAATTTGTTCTTAATATTAATTTAAAAATTATGAAGAGATGCTCCACATCATTAGTGACCAGAGAAATGAAAATTAAGAAAGACTACGAGGAGGTATTATCAACTCCCATTTTCTTGGCAAAAATTAAAAAGAGCAATGACACTTAGGATATGGATGCATGGCATCTACTACACTGGTGGTTGGAGTGTAACATGGCTTTGTAAAATGGTTTGACAGTGCTTCCTGAAGTGGAACTTTTTGCATCATGGAACCCATTGATCCCACTCCTAAAGAAGACCCAAGGAAAATCCTGACCCATGTGTAACAGACCACATGTATGTGAATGTTTACAGCAGCACATCCCACAATGGGAAAAACCTAGATACAGTCCAAATGTCCATCAATGGGAGCCTGAGTGAAAAACTGTGGTAAATACACACAACAGAATTTTCTAGAGCACTCAAACATAATGAATCATAGCAACACAAGCAAATAAAGAAAAACTTAACAATAAGGTGAAAAATAAATCCAAAAAATTACATACAGAAATAGAAAACTATATGCTTTTAAGCTCTACGCATGGACAACACAACTGAATGAAAAGGAAACAAGGGAATACTAAACAGGATTGAAGGTGACAGCTACCTCTGGTCGGGGAGGCTGGGGTATGTGTGGGTAGGGGCAATTATATAGTTAGATGAATGTTATTGTTAATGTCCAAGCCATTATTTTCAACCATAGGTTTGGAGGTGATTAGTAAATTATTAAAAGTAAATAAATAAAAGCCAGACAGCAATGGAATTATATTGAGAGTGTCTCATGCACAAATAAACTCAAAGCAAGAAGGAAGATCAGAACGAGAGAGGAACAGAAATCAAACAAACTAAAAGTAAAGAAAATCAATGAAAGAAAATGCTGGTTCTATGAAAAACCAATTAAACTGACTAACTTCTAACAAGAGTAACAAAAAATAAAGAGCAAAAAGACACAACTCACCAATATCAGTAATGAAACAAAGCATATCACTACAGATCACCTGTAGCTAATAAAAGGACAAGGAAACACTATGAACAATTCTACACTCATGGATATGACAACTTAGAAGAAATGGACCAATTCTTAGAAAAGCAGTAACTAACAAACTTAACTAGAGTGAAATAGTCATCTAATTAATCTAAGTTAACCTAAAGCCTTGGGGTAATTTTTACGTTATAAGTGAGTTGTAAATTGAGGTCTTCTTTCCCCTGTGGATGTCCAATTGCTCCAGTACCACTTGTTGAACTGCTTGTGCAACTATGCCAACAAACCAGTTGGGCATGCTTTTTTGGTCTGTTTCTAGGATCTTTGTTCCATTTCACTGATGGGTGTTTATACCTCTCCACCAATACACTGTCTTCTTTACCCAGCTACACAGTTAAGTTTTGAAATCTGCTAGAGTAATTCCTTCCACTTCATTTATTTATTTATTTATTTAAATTAGCAATTGTAGGGACCGTGCCTTTTCCTACAAATATTTGAATAATCTTGTCTGTGGCTACAAAAAAATCTTTTTGGAATTCTGAGAGGAATTGCTTTAAGCCAATAGGACAATTTTGGGAGAAGTGACATTTGCCATGCTGGGTCTTTTAAGACATTAACATGATTTGTCTCTCCATTTATATAGGTTTTGACTTTTTTCATCAGTATTTTACAATGTTCACAAGATAGACCCTATGCATACTTTATTATATTTATATCTAAGTACTTCATTTTCTTTGTAGCAACTGTAAATGGTATTGCGTTTTAATTTCATTTCCCACAAGTTCATTGTTAGTATATAGAAATGTGATTGCTATTTTCTGTTCTCTTTGTATCTTGTGACTTTGCTGAATTCATCCATTAGCTCTCGCTTGTTTAAAACAGATTCCTTAGGATTTTCTACCAAGACAACCACACTACCTGTAGAGAGAAAACATCCAGTCCTTCCCTAGGAAGTGTGATGTTACCTGTAGTTTTTTTAGACGTTCTTTATCCAATTGAAGAAGTTCCTCTCTATTCCTGGTTTTCTGGGTGTCTTTATCATGAATGAGGATTAAATTGTGTCAAAAAATGTTTTGCGTTTACTGATATGATCAAAAGATCTGTTGATATGGTGGATTATGTTGATTGATTTTCCAATGTGGACCCAGCCTTGCATGTCTGGAATCACCCCACTTTACATGTTGGAAAATGTATACTTTACCTATATGATACAATTTCATAGAACTAAATATATACACCAAAAGTAAGTTAAAAGAATAAAACATAAGATCATGTAAATCTGAAAATTAATATGTTTTTGGTATACCAGCAACTAACTATCAGTCAGAAAATCTATGCACACTTTAACACTGCAAGAGACTGGGCCTGAAAGGATGTTGTAAAGCTAATGATCGAACATGATGAAAAATGCCACGGAATGGGATTGACCCAGCTGACAACGGTGGTTAAGGAAAGGTTATAAATGGAGCTACTGAGAGGCTATGGTCATTAATTTCATTTTGTTCATTGTATAGTTTTACATCCATCAACTAATTACGCTGAGATGAGAAACTGTTATTTTATCATTAAAACTAATCAAGAAAATAATTATTTTTAAGAAAAGTGCAGATACTCACTTGCTGGATGATATTTAAACAATTCGCTTAACCTGTCCCAGTCTCTGATTTCCCATTCACATTCCAAACAATACTCAGACTTAATGATAACAGTAATGATTTTAACTTTTTTATACTTATGAAACACATCTCAAGTAGCATTCTAAATGTATCACGAGGGAATTCTTATCAAAATTACTAAGTTTTGAGTGAATACTATCATTAATCCTAATTAACCTAAGACATAGACATTAGTATTATTTTTATATTATTCACTTGGTGTTTTGAATGAGGTGGGGTGGGTGAAAATACATTTTGAAACTGAAAAGCAGCACAGAAACATTCGTGGCTATCTTTATTCAACACTCATTTCCTTCTCCAACAAAACACATTTTTAGATAACATGTGGCTTTCCTACTTAAAACGTACATTTTCACCTAGCAGGATACGACTTCGACCATCCCTCCCCTCATTAGTTTGTTTTACTCCCTATTGTTAAGTTGCTATACTTTATACTAAAAGGTCTCTAGCACATTTGGGTTTCAAAAGGCTTCCTGTGCCTCCCTGAAGGTGCTGGCAGCAAAGTCCCCCCAAACAGTGAAGCGGAGGGCTCACGATCTAGAGCGGAAGTCGACAAGACAGAGAGAAGGCGAAGGGAACTGAGCAGAGAGCCAAAAACCAGAGGGAGTCTGATGTGGCCTGCATGCTTTGTGACCGATAATGACGATGATGGCATCTCACCAGGCCTGCTTTTAACTCTACGGTGCATGAAAGATATGATTGCTTTTACTCACCTAGATCATTCAAGAAAATGATCCCCAAAAGATAAGGGAATTCTGAAAATGGAGATAACAATGGTGGGATTATCAAAACAACAGCAGCAACTACGGCCACAATGGTAACTATATTTTGCATAGTGAACAAACAGAAAAAAAGTAACTAGAAATGCACTTTACAAGAACTTGGGAAGGCCTACAAGACAAAAACCAGCTTAAAGAAAAGGCCGTAAACACCTCATCTGATCCTGCATGGGAAGACCCAATTTTGAACAGATGTGTTACACTCTTACCATTTATTCAAGTTTTTATATTAATGAAATTTAATCTCAATGAGCATTTTAGGATGATTTGAGAAAGATGCTAAATTCCATTTGTTAGATTATTCACTAGAGGAGGAACTCGAGAAAATTTTTATAAATGAGGAGGAATGGTGCCTATTTGCCATACTAGGACCTCTTTCTGTAGCTACAATTATTAAAGCAATGTGTATTGCTCCAGAATTGAGATTACTCCTGAAATTGATGTAATGACAATTTAAGAAAGCTTGGTGTTTGAGGAAAAGTAATCAGAGTCATACATCACCTAAAGTACCTTAGCTCATTCAACACTGGCAAATGTGTCAAAATACAGAACTTGAGACTGTAGACCATCTTGACTTAGAGGCACGGGTGAGAAATGAAGCTGCAAAATAAAACTCAGTGTACACGGTTCTGTGTGTGTGTGTGTGTGTGTGTGTGTGTTTAAAGAGCCAAATATCTCCTTCCTTGTTCAGAGTGATTCTGAAGAGCATTTGCTGATCGCTGATGGTATTTTTAACCAAAAAAGACAAAGAAAATTCAATGAAAACCTAATAGGTACTGAAAGGATAATTTAGGAATTCAGGCAGACAGAAAATAATCAAGAAAATTCATAAGTGCATTATATATAAGCCATATGTATTTTTTAGAAAAACATTGAAAATGTAAGGCTTAGATTGTATAGTAGAAAATGAAAGCAACCTTTGAACTCACATGGAATTCATAATAATTTTGAATGAAATAATGTTTTAGGCAAAATTTGTTGTTGTTAGGTGCCATCGAGTCAGGTCCAATTCATAGCAACTCTATGCACAACAGAACAAAACACTGCCCAGTCCTGTGCCAGCCCCATGATCCTTGCTACTATACCTGAGCCCATTGTTGCAGCCACTGTGTCAATCCATCTCGTTGAGGGCCTCCCCCTTTTTCGTTGACCCTCCACCTTACCAAGCATGATATCCTTCTCCGGGCAATGGTCACTTCTGAAAACATGACCAAAGTAGGTGAGACCAAGTCTGGCCATTCTTGCTTCCAAGGAGCATTCCTGCTGTACTTCTTCCAGGTAGATTTTTTTTTTCTTAGCAGTCCATGGTACTCTCAGTATTCTTTGCCAACATCACAATTCAAAAGCATCAACAATTCTTTGGTCTTCCTTATTCATTGTCCAGCTCTCACATGCATATGAAGCAATTGAAAATACCATGGCTTGTGTCAGGCGCACCTTATTCCTCAAGGACACATCTTTGCTCCTCAGCACCTGAAAGAGGTCTTTTGCAGATCTGCCCAATGCAATACATCTTCTGATGTCTTGACTGCTGCTTCCATTGGTGTTGATTGTAGAACCAAGTAATATGAAGTCTTTGACAACTTAAATCTTTTGTCCATTTATCGTGATGCTTCTTATTGGTCCAGTTGTCAGGACTTTTATTTTCTTTATATTAGGTGTAATCCATACTGTAGACTATAGGCTTCGATCTTCATCAGTAAGTACTTTCAGTCATCCTCACTTTGAGCAAGCCAAGTTGCATTGTCTGCGTATCATAGGTTGTTAATGAGTCTTCCTCCAATCCTGATGCCATGTCCTTCTTAATACAGTCCAGCTTCTCGGATTATTTGCTCAGCATACAGTTTGAACAAGTATGGTTACAGGATACAACCTTGACGCACTCCCTTCCTGATTTTAAACCATGCAGTATTGCCTTGTTCTGTTTGAATAACTGCTTCTTGGTCTATATACAGGTTCCTCATGAGCACAATTAAGTGTTCTGGAATTCCCATTGTTCTGAACGTTATCCATAATTTGTTATGATCCACACAATCAAATGCTTTTGAATAGTCAATAAAACACAAGTAAACATCTTTCTGGTAGGCAAAAGTATTCACTGCATATACGTGAGACTAAAATCTGCACATCAAATAAAATATAGGTATTTGAATGTAGTATCACTCAAAATTTAGATGAGAATTTTCTAGAGATGATCTAACTAAGATTTGTTTAGGTCCTGCTTGAAAAACACTAGAAACCTTTCTGAAGCTTCTGCCTTGAATAATTCTGGCTTGAATAATGAAGACATAAACCCACATGATCCTAGATGGAGAGGCTAGATACTGAAGAGTCACCTCCCCCACCAAATGTGTTCATAATGTTAAAGTAATTAAGTAAAAAATTCTCATGTGTCTTTTTTGGCTAAGCATTTGAAGAACTGAGGCTAGAATTCAGCTGTAAGAAAATTCTGTACATCAGGATATACAAGAGGATCCTCAGAAAAGAGTAGTAAGTGAGGTATATATTCCATTTGTTGTTGTTGTTATGTGCCATCGAGTCAGCCCTGACTCATAGCGACCCCTCCTTGGGTTTCCGAGGCAGTATCACTACGGAAGTAGGATTG
>NW_006922394.1:67159-68450 GCF_000298275.1 Orycteropus afer afer | reverse complement strand
TGCCCAACCTTCCTTCCGAGGAGTGGCTGGTGGGTTTGAACCGCCAGCCTTCTGGTTAGCAGTCAAGTGCCTTAGCCACTATGCTACCAGAGCTCCCATATATTCCATACTAGGTACTAAACATAAAATTATAGTAATTCTAACAATTTGATATTGACTTAAGAACTGACAAGACAATAGTAGGAGAAAAGATTAAATATTTCAATAACATTGGACATATCTACCATTTACTCTAAGTCAGCACATCAAGCCAAATGCTGCCCACATGGGTTAGTACTTAGAATATTAACACTGAAATCCATAAAATCCCATTGCCCAATTGGAATGTTCACTGTATTCCCCCACCCCCCCAGGAAGAAAAAAAGATGATGAGAAATTCATAAAGAAATGACCCTCGTCACCAGTTTTACACTTGGTGGCCCCACATGCCTCTTAGGGTGCCTGTCTGGTTAATCAGTCAATAACTGACCGTGGGGAGTGCTGCGGAAGGAAAGGCCCTGCACCGTCAGTGAGACTGGGGGTAGAAAGAGATTACATGTAGAGTGACATCATGGCATTTTTCTTCACGGCTGCTCACTGGTATCATTTCCAATTACCTAAAATCAACAAACAAACTACAAATTTCAGGGGAACAAAAACAAATGCCTAAGGAATTCACTTAACTTCACCCAAATGTCAATTTTCTCTACCTGTAAAAATGGATATAGTATCTGCTTTGGGCATTATTAATAACAACAAAAGCAGTAATAGTTATAAAGGCCAATCTTTACAGAATGCTAGCTAACTTTTCAGAAATGCTGCTAAGCATGAACTATCTATCTCCTGAAATCCACACAAGAAACCTAGAAGACAGATACTATTACTTCTGAGAGGATCAAATATAACACCCCATGTAAAATAGTTCTGTCAACTGAACAGTCACGTAGAAATATACATGTTTAGCTAAGGACAATATATGATTCCAAGTCTGACCAATCCATCCACAGAAATCATATGAATTCCTGTACAATTCACCAGATGAAAGTTGTTTGAGTAATTCTTCATGATAGCAAAGACTAATAGCTCTATAATTGTCAGTGTTCATAGCAGAGTGTAGTGAGTTAATGCTTAAGATTCCAGTAGCTCCTGGGAAGATAATACCAGAGTAAAATCTCTCCAATAGTTCACAAAAGAACGCATGTGTAAAAACTGGAGATCAATCTGCAGAAAAATGAAACAAGATCTGTACCTCACACCACACACAAAAACAAACTCCAGATGGATCAAAGACTTAAATGTGAAACCTAGAACT
>NW_006922394.1:59859-65719 GCF_000298275.1 Orycteropus afer afer | reverse complement strand
CTGAACGTGCTCCACTGGGGCAAAGCATCCACAGCAGGACTTTGTTGGAGTCAGTCTGTATTGTTATTTCCAGGAGGTGTTTCCTAGGACAACTTGGAGTTGTAGGATGATTTTTATACTGCAATACTTGAAAATCATAGATTATCTTATTAAGCACTTGGAAAATCCTAAAGATGGAAAAATTAATGATGAGAACTAGTAAGATTACTCAAAGGTAAGTAGCGAGGGGAAAAAAATCCAACAAATATACAAAACAATGAATATATTTCATATAAACTAGTAATAATCACAAACAAAAATGGAAAAGTAACCTACGCACAATGTTGTTAGTAGCCATTAAGTCGATTCCAACTTGTAGTGACCCTTCGTACAACAGAACCAAATACTGCCCAGTTCAGCACCACCCTTTCAATCCTCGATATGCTTGGGCTCATTCTTGTAGCCACCATGCCAGTACATCTCATTGAGGATGTTACCCTTGTTCACTGACCCTCTGCTTTACTAAGGATCTGCTGGCATAGTGCCTAAGGCATTTGACTGCTAACCAGAAGGCTGGTGTTCAAACCCACCAGGCATTCCATGGAAGGAAGACTGGGCAATCTACTTCCATAAAGATTTACCACCTCAGAAACCCAAAGGGGGTTGCTGTGAGTCAAAATTGACTCAATGGCAGTGAGTTTGGTTTTTCTACTTTACTCAGCATGATAGCCTTCTCCAGGGAATCATCCCTTCTGACCACACGACCAAAATACAATAGAAGAAGAAAAAACAGCAATACCAAGGAATGAAAGTAGCATGACATTATTGGAGCTATACAAGAAAAATAAAAAACTTCTCCAAGTAGTTTAAAACAGGTTTGATTAACTGGAGACATGTCTATGGTCCTAGATGAGAAGACTCAATATTATAAAGACAGTAACATTTTAAAATTTATTATACTTACAATTAAAATGCAATTATAACACACTGCAATAAACCAGATTAGTATTAAAATGCATTTGCAAGAATAGACTAGTGAAATTGGCCAAAGAGGATATAGACAGATAGACAGATAGGAGCCCTGGTGGCAATGTGGTTAAAGCACTCAGCTGTGAACCACCAATGGCTCCATGGGAGAAAGATGTAGCAATCTGTAAAGATGTAGCAATCTGTGTCTGTAAAGATTTACAGCCTTGGATACCCTCTGAGGCAGTTCTGCTCTGTCCTATAGGGGCACTGTGAGTTGGAATCCAGTCAATGGCAGTGGATTTTATACATATACATACATACACACATTACACAAGAGGGATATATATGTACATTTAAATGGCATACTGTGTGTGTGGTGGTGAGAGTTTCATTACAAATTATAAATGGTAGAATGTACCTATAATCATTAAAACAATAGTTACTGGTATAATAGCTGAAAGAAAGATCTACAGAACCAAATTAATGACTAAGATTCTGTTGAGCAAATTGGATATGAAAAAGAATATAAAATCATATTAGATATTCACATCACATCTTCCCCAAACATACAGTTCATGGCAACTTAAAACTTTAAAAACATTTTAAAGTATGAATTTTAAATATTTTTTATGAAAGAAAAAGATAATTTGCAGGATACTGTGTATAACACTGTTTAGTTTTGTAAAAGTGATTAGGAAGCTATCTGTATGTGTGTGTGAGTATACTGTAATGTGAAAGGACATTCATGAGGCTATAGCTTTCTCATAGGGCGTGTGGGGGATCAGACAGGGTATGTAGTAGCTCATTTTACATAATTTCTTCAGCTACAAGATAGTTTTACAAAACCACAATAATTAGAAATATCAACAGAATTGATAACTCAACGGTTCTTGGTAAGTGAGATATTCTGGGAAAGTCTGTGAAGTTAACATTCACTTTGCACAGTACTTCCAAAACTACAATACATGACTTAAATGCTGAATTAACAGACAAATATTTCAAAAAAAGTAATCAACATAGGAAGAGGTCCTCACTCTTCAATACTATTGAGGAGTCAAGAAAAGCAGTTTGTAGAATGCTGCATATAGTATGTTCCAGTTTGATTCGAAAAGGATACATGCTTATGTGTGTGTTTTTGGCTTGGAAGAGCCAGTGGAAATACATGTACCAAATAATGGAAATCAATGAGGATCATTAACTTGCTTTTTAGAACATCTTTAAACTGTTTCTCCAGATACAACTATTCGCTTTTAATTTTGCAACTGAAAACAGGATGAGGGATATCATTGTTCACGTCAGATGGATCTTGGGTGAACGCAAAGAATACCAGAAAGATATTTACTTATGTTTTATTGACTATGCAAAAGCATTCAATTGTGTGGATCACAACAAATTGTGAATGACACTGAGAAGAATGGGAATTCCAGAACACTTGATTGTACTCATGTGGAACCTGTACACATAGACCAGGAGGCTGCCGTTCAAACAGAACAAGGGAATACTGCATGGTTTAAAACTAACAAGGGAGTGCAGCAGGGTTGTGGCCTTTCACCATACTTATTCAATTTGTATGCCGAGCAAATAATTTGAGAAGCTGGACTATACAAAGAAGATGGGATCAGGATTGGAGGAAGACTCATTAACAACCTGTGATATGCAGATGACACAACTTTGCTTGCTGAAAGTGAGGATGACTTGAAGCACTTACTGATGAAGATTAAAGACTACAGTCTGCAGTATGGATTACACCTCAATATAAAGAAAACAAAAATCCTCACAAGTGGTCCAATAAACAGCTTCATGATGGATGGAGAAAAGATTAAAGTTGTCAAGGACTTCATATTATTTGGTTCTATAATCACACCAATGGAAGTAGAGTCAAGACATCAGACATCACATTGCACTGGGAAAACCTGCTGCAAGGACCTTTTTCAAGTGCTGAAGAGCAAAGATGTCTCCTTGAAGACTAAGGTGCACCTAACCCAAGCCATGGTATTTTCAGTTGCCTCTTATGCATGTGAGAGCTGGCCAGTGAATAAGAAAGATCAAAGAAGAATTGATGCTTTTGAGTTGTGGTGCTGGAGAAGAATGCTAAGAGTACCATGGGCTGCTAAAAGGACTAAAAGATCTGTTCTGGAAGAAGTGCAGCAGAAATGCTCCTTGGAAGCAAGAATGGCCAGATTTCATCTCACCTAATTTGGTCATGTCATCAGAAGGAACCTGTCCCTGCAGAAGGATATCATAGTTGGTAAAGTGGAGGGTCAACAAAGAAGGGGAAGGCCCTCAAGGAGATGGATTGACACAGTGGCTGCAATGATGGGCTCAGGTATAGCATGGATCATGTGGCTGGCACAGAATCAGGCAGTGTTTCGTTCTGTTGTGCATCGGGTCGCTATGAATCGGAGCTGACTCGACGGCACCTAACAAAAACAACAACTACTTTCCACTCCAACATATAAAGAGCTTGGAGTGGTCCATACTGTACTAACAATAAGAACAAAACTGAAAATCAGTGAGATTTTGGACCCATCAGATAATTGAGGTCACGAGGCAAACTGCCATCCAGAAATCTGGAGAGACAGATAACTCAGGCAGTCTTGGGTAGCAAATGAGATTCGTTCTCAAGTATGTTGTCTTTAAGTGTTTAAGTGAATTTGTACGTAAGTCAGAACAGGTGCATACAGTTCTTATTTAGCTTTACTTTAGTGTAAGAAAAGGCCTGAAACCTTTTCAATTATTTAAAATCTGGATGTGCAGCAAGAGAAGATGATCATGATGAATTTCTTAAGGTAGAGGTTGGTTTCATAGTTTCAAAGTGAGGGCAAATTTACATAATGTTAAAGGGCAAATACCAGTTCTAAGTCAGCTGTTCATAATACAGGGACCACCTGGACAGAGAATCCCAGTAAAAACAGAGTCACAGCCGAGACCAGCCTACCTGGAGCGGAAGTGGCCGGAGCCATCAATTGACAGAACACTTACAGGGTAATTTTACCAAAGTACTGGAGGCTGAGAACAGACTGAGACTGAGAACTACTAGAGGCCCCAACACTTTAAGACACAAAGCCATTTACTATACCCCTCCCAAAATTAAAATAATCTGGTATAAGTCTATAAAATATGTACAGCATCTGTAAAAGGAAAAAAATAAAAAAATATAAGTAAAAAAGGGAGTTACTCCATGTTTACGGATTGTTTACAAACTTCTCATGACAGGTCTGCATAATTCACCATAAACACACGTACACACACACAAAGCTATTCTGAATTTAAGCAAGCATAGAACAATCGCTTGTTTTCTGCCTGTCTCTCATCACTTAAGCATTCTAAGCCTCAAATTTCCCAGGTTTTGAAAAGCAGATACAAAATACCTACTCTTAGCATCAGTAATATTAAAATGAAATAAGCATCAACTTGTGTTTGCTCACATGTCTGACAGCTTGCTGGCTGTTTCCATGTGGAGTCTCCCATTCAATTCTGACAACACATCCATGATACAGAGAGTAAGATTACTTCTGCATCACACATCTCTCTTGTAGGTCACAGAAGCCAACAGGTAGAAAAGTCTTCATTGAGCTGGAAATGATAAAAAAAAAAAAAAATCATAATCAAAACCTAACAAATCCTTCTTTGCTAAGTTCCATTACGAGGTTAGAGAGTTCCTTATAAGAAAAAGATCTCTAGTGACCTGGGTCTCAGGCAGCTGTGCAAAGACCCCTGGATGTCTTTGTGACTGAGGACAGAGGTTTACAGATGTTAGATCAAAGGGAAATAGTCCTCATTTAAAGGACAATTGCTGAGGCACGGCGAAGTCCTGGTCCCATAGCAAGGCTGTCTGTGACTTCTTGTGTATGGGCATATGCAGTGTAATAGGAAAATGATGAGCATTTTAGGTGATCCTCAGTGCTCATCCGTGAGTCCATCAGACACAGGGATGTTATCATCAACCTGAAAAACCCAAAGAATTTAACTGATGGATGATGACTGGGCAAACAGAAAAAAGAAAAAGAAGCATTCAAAATTCAATAGCTTCCCTAAATAATATTACTACTTCTATGCCATTAATATTGAATATGAAAATACTTTTATAACCTGAAAAGAGACAGAGATTAAGAAAAAAACATGGTTACAATATTCCATTCCATACTCAACAAGAAATGTACAGATTACATGGTGCTTTTCCACTTAGAACGGGCATGTCCAGCTGTAGGGTGTAAGTATGTTTAGTCATTTTCCCTATCACTAACCTTTACATACAATAGTCCCCAGTGAGCTTCCTCTCTGAACTACCTGCACACATGTGGGCAGCAGAATGTCTGGGATGTAACTGGAAAAGGCAGAAGTTGGAGCGGAGAATCGTGCAGTCCCCAAAGGCAGCACTGGAGGATGACTGGCTCTTATGTGGCTAAGGACGGCACTCATCCCCCTTTAGAAGATGTTTTTGATGGGAGGCAACTGGATGACACAGATATTAAGTTAACCAAGATGATCCCAGAAGTTCATCCTCCCTCAAGGAAACTATGTGAACGAGTATGATGCTCCAATAAATTAGGCAAACTGAAAGTGAACACATCAAACTCAGTACTGGCCCCATATACCAACATTAACTATTTACAGTAATATGACAGATTCATCATCTACTCACAACAGAAAGAAAAACTAAACTAGGCAGTAATACATTTATGTAAACATGTTCAAGAGCCATGTGTAAAATACATAAATTTTGTTAAAGATTTAAAAGGAAGCTTCAAGAAAAGGAAGTACATGTAGTCTTAGAGGGTTGGCTCAATATCAAAGATATGAAATCTCCTCAAAAATACTTTAGTATTTATACAAATTAAACAATCCAAATTAAGGGCATACGAAGTGAGGTGATGTCTAAATGCACAAAGATTTCAAAACATGAAATTTT
>NW_006922394.1:56081-59448 GCF_000298275.1 Orycteropus afer afer | reverse complement strand
ATTATATAAAGATATATAGATAGATAGATAGATAGATATAAACCCCACACTGCTAGCTACATCTTGTGCCATATGCACGGCATTGTTACAAGCACTTGCATTCAACCACAGAATTTTTGTACTAACAGTAAGAACTAGAAAATAAGAATTTTTTCATCTTGCAAATAAGGAATTTAAGGGATAGGGATGATAAATAACTTGTCCAAGGTCACACAGCTGCAGTTTCAATCTGGAAAACTTGTTTCTAACAATTTATGTACTTTTATACTACTTCATTCATTAAGATGAGCCACTATAATTTTGTAAAATACATTTCTGAAAAAAGCAAATGGTGATTTAATCTATTTGACTTTACACAAGTAAGACAACTTCTCCAAATCAAAAGTCTCCTAATCTATGAAAAGACTACACTGCAACCTATTTTTTATTTACTAAGCACTTGCATATGTGTGAAATAGCAAGTTCCTTTTGCTTGGATTACCTCATTTAACCTTCACTTTAAGCCTATGATTTAGGAAGTTTCATTTCTTCCACTTCACAGATTTTTCTCAATGACTGATTGAAATAAATGCAGGAAAGTATCTTGGTAAACAAAAAGAAACTAAATCCTAAGCCATATCCTATATATTAAGACTCAATTCCATGTTTAACGAAGTATTATTAAATGCTGATTTCCTATTCAGAAACACTTTGCCTACCAAACAGTACATGAGGATTTGGGACAATTCTTTTCAAAAGATTCATCCACACTGCTCTTCATACCAAAAGATATGTTTGGATTGTAGTGGAGCTGGGGAGAATCGTGGCTGAGTTGGCAGCATAGTCCACGCGAACTCCTTAATGGGCACCCACATGCTTGAATGCACAAGAATCTCAGTGGTCTAAAGGGGCGAGTGTGAACAGGAGTAGAGAGCCACCGTCCCCACAGCACTGTGCAGCGACGCTGCATGGCTGGGTGGAGTCTGCAGTGGACTTACTAGCAGGAAGTGGCGTGAGGCTTCATCTTTACATCTCAGGTCATCAAAATTAGATATTCCTCACTTTAAGAAAACTGAAGAATCACCTGGAAAAAAGTGAAAACATAAAAAGTGAGTAGTAATGCCCACGGACAGAAAATACATACACAAAAACGAAGAAATCTTCTCTATGGCAGGACAGTCAGGTGGTCAATTTAAAGATCAGTCCACTCAGAATAAACCATATTCCAAACCCATTGTTGACAAGCTGATTCTGACTCACAACGGCATCCCTGGAGGACAGAGCAGAATTGCTCCACTGGATTCCCATGGTTCTAAGTCTTTACAGAAGTACACTGCATCATCTTTCCCCTGTGGCACGGCTGGGGGTTCAAACCACCATTTTGCTTAGCAGCCAAATGCCTTAACCACTGTGTAACCAGGGCTCCTTAAAAGCATGTATAGAAATGATAAACCAATTTCAAGAGGGATGACTTTCATGTACTATTAAGAAACAAAGAAGGCTTCAAAACCGGTCAATTATGATCCCATTTTCTGTACAAATAACAATAAAAAAAATAGCAACCTGCCTAAATGCAGGGTGATGAGCCAGGTTCTGTCTACTGGCGAAGGGAAGCAGGTTGCATGGAAGCAGGTCCACTGTTGGGGTAAGTTGTTTTCTCATTCTGTATCCTAGATATCTTTCCTTAACGAAGCTTTTGTCAAACACCAACATTCATTTCCACATATAGTAATGACACTGAACCTAGCTACCTGAGATGTAATTACATGTAATTCTGCTTACCAGCTAGAATTAAACTCTTCTTTTAAATTGCCATTTTTAATAACAAAGACTTATTTTAACATTCCATTTTTCAAATAGCAAAGGTTTTCTTAGGCCTTTCACCAACCAATGGTCTGTAAAGAACTCACTTAATCTTTAAAAGACCCATGTTTTCCCATTTTGTTGAAACAAAATCATCATACCTGCCAAAGCAGCAGAACTGAATTTTAAAAGGCAAACCTTACATATATACAGACAGAGAGAGAAAGGGAGAGACATACAGAAAGACGGATACCCTTAAGGAAATATCTGGGTGTTTTTAAGAAATAAACACTTTGGGGTATATTATGATGTCATTTTAATGTGAATAACAAACAACTCCAACCCAAGAAATACAATGTTCAGAGGTGAGGATGGTGAGACGTTCCCTTGCTCACACCGCACACAGATTCCAGGAAAGACCAATTGCTAGACAAGGCCATCATGTCTGGTGAAGTGTCTGGCCAGAGGAAACACCGGGAACATTCACTGAGATGGACTGACAAAGCAGCCCCAACAACGGACGCCAGCATGTCAACGACCATTAAGATGCTGCAGCCTAGGCAATGTTCGTTCTCTTCTACACAAGGTCACCAAGAGTCAGAACCAACTTACTGCAACTACTACAACTAAGGGATCAAGCTGCTCGGGCATATTGGCAAGGGCAATTTTAAAACACTGATCAAAAACTGTTGGGGAAACACAATTAATAACAAAATCCACTCCCAGCCCAGAAAACTTCTCCACATAGCAGACAAAAGTTTTATTATGGAAAAGCATTAAGTCAGAATATGACGTATCACAGGCAATCTGCTAAAGGAATTGCAAAGACAAAAATAAATCTTCCCCTTTTATATTAAGTGGAGTCCCTGGGCAGTGCAAATGGTTAGGCACTCTACTACTAATTGAAAAGTGGGTGATTCAAACCCACTCAGAGGTGCCTCAGAAGACAGGCCTGGCACTCTGTTTCCTAAAGGTCAAAACCATAAAAACCCCATAGAACACAGTTCTACTCTGCAACACATGGGGTCTCCATCACTCAGAATCCACTAGAAAGCAATCTATTTCCATAGTAACACGCCTCAGAAACCCAAGGAGGGGTCGCTATGAGTCAGGTCTAACTCGACAGCACATAATAACAACACTTACACAGATATAAACCATTACATTTGCGTTTTCAAGATGAAATTGCTAATCTTCTAACATCCTTATAAAAGGAGGTAGGGGAGTCCCCTACAGTTATGCTAATCTCCTTGGAAACTGGGAGGGCTGTCCTGAGTATTACACTCAGAAGACAGGCTTCCAGGTCCTTGAAGAAACATCCTAGATTTACAAGCTTTTTGGAGACACAGAAAAATCTTACAACTCCAAGTTTCCTAAACAGAATCCTGAAGAAAAATGATAGAGGAGGAGAGTCTCTTCTATTATTTACAACAGGGAGAAGGGAAAAGTTTGTATTTGAAGGAATAACAACACTAAAGTATGCGTTTACATGATACACCCAATCTGTGATCTGGAAGAATATACATATTTTTCAGTAGAAGAACAATTTACTGACAGGGGTACATACTATATTCTTGTTTTGCTA
>NW_006922394.1:54293-54866 GCF_000298275.1 Orycteropus afer afer | reverse complement strand
ACTAATTGGTATGCCTTGGATGGCCACTTGCAAGCTTTGAAGCCCCTCAAAACAAACAAACAAACAAAAAACCATTGCCATTTAGTTGATTCTGACTCACAGGGACTGCCATTGGGTTTCCAGGGCTGTGAATTTTTTCAAAAGTAGATTGCCTCATCTTCCTCCCACAGAGCCAGGCACTACAAAACTTTACAAGGTAGAACAGAAGCACTAAACACATTATTGTGGTGTTGCTTATTGGTTCAGTTGTGAGGATTTTTTTTTTCCTTCATGTTGAGGTGTAATTCACATTGAAGGCTATAGTCTTTGACCTTCATCAGTAAGTGCTTCAAGTCCTGTTCACTTTCAGCAAGCAAGGTTGCTGATCACAGGTTGTTAATGACTGTTCCTCTGATGTTCTTCTTATAGTCCAGTTTCTCAGATAATTTGCTCAGCATACAGATTGAGTAAGTACGGTGTAAAGATACAACCTGATGCACACCTTTCCTGGTTTAGAAGCACACAAGTATCCCCTTGTTCTGTTTGAATAACTGCCTCTTGGTCTATGTACAGGTTCTATACGAGCATTGTTAA
>NW_006922394.1:44970-53728 GCF_000298275.1 Orycteropus afer afer | reverse complement strand
ACTCATGAGGAACCTGTACATAGACCAGAAGGCTGTCATTCGAACAGAAAAAGGGAACACTACATGGTTTAAAATCAAGAAGGGAGTGTGTCATGGCTATATCCTTTCACCATACTTACTCAATCTGTATGCTGAGCAAATAATCTGAGAAGCTGAACTATATGAAGAATGTGGCATTAGGATTGGAGGAAGAGTCATTAACAACCTGTGATTCTCTGATGACACAACTTTGCTTTCTGAAAGTGAGGATGACTTGAAGTAATTACTGATGAAGACTGAAGAATACAGTCTGCAGTATGGATTACATCTCAATATAAAGAAAACAACAATCCTCACAACTGGTCCTATAAGCAACATTACGATAAATGGAGAAAAGATTGAAATTATCAAAGACTTCACATTGCTTGGTTCTACAATAGACGCCAATGGAAGCAGCAGTCAGGACATCAGACGACGTATAGCACTGGGCAAATCAGCTGCAAAGGACCTCTTCTGGTGTTGAAGAGCAAAGATGTCTCCTTGAGGACTAACGTGCGCCTGACACAAGCCATGGTATTTTCAATAACCTCATATGTATGTGAGAGCTGGACAATGAATAAGGAAGACTGAAGAAGAATTGATGCTTTTGAGCTGTGGTGTTGGCGAAGGATGCTAAAAGTACTGTGGACTGCTAAAAGAACTATCAAGTCTGTCCTGGAGGAAGTGCAGCCAGAATGCTCCTTGGAAGCGAGAATGGCCAGACTTTGTCTCACATACTTTGGTCATGTTGTCAGAGGGACCATTCCCTGGAGAAGGATGTCATGCTTCGTATAAGGTGGAGGGTCAACGAAAGAGGAGAAGGCCCTCAACGAGATGGACTGGCCAGTGACAACGGCAATGGACTCAAGTATACCAAGAATCACTGAGCTTGCTCAGGACCGGGCAGTGTTTTGTGCTGCTGTGCATAGGGTCGCTATGCGTCGGAGAGGACTCAACAACACCTAACAACAACAAGCATCATTCAATATTTTGCCCATGAAATCCTGCAACATTGCCACTCAAGGTTTGAATTTTCTCTTCAGTTTTTTTAGCGTGAGAAAGGCTAAGTATATCCTTCCCTTTTGATTTTCTGATTGCAAGTCTTTGCACATTTTATTACAATGCTTTACTCTGTCTTCTTGAGCTTCCCTTTGAAATCCTCTCTTTAGTTCCTTTATTTCATCATTTCTTCCATTCACTTTAGCTACTCTCCATTCAAGAGCAATTTTCAGTCCCTTCTGACATCCATTTTGTTCTTCCCTTCCATCCCTATCTTTTTAATGACCTTTTTATTTCGTCATGTATGATGTTCTTGATGCCATCCCACAACTCATCTGATCTCTGATGATCCTGGCTGAAAGCAGAGAATAACAGAAAGATTGCTACCTGTGTTTTATTGTCTATGCAAAGGCATTTGACTATGTGGCTCATAACAAATTACGGATAACATTCTGAAGAATGGAAATTCCAGAACATTTAATTGTGCTTAGGAGGAACCAGTACATAGATCAAGAGGCAGTCTTTCAAACAGAACTAGGGGATACTACATGCTTTAAAATCAGGTATGGTATGTATCAGGGTTGTATCCTTTCACCACACCTATTCAATCTGTATGCTAAACAAACAGTCTCAGAAGCTGGGCTACAGGAAGAAGAATGTGACATCAGGAGTACAACCTACGATATGTAGATGAAACACTTACTGATGAAGATCAAAGACTACAGCCTTCAATATGAATTCCACCTGAACAAAAAGAAAACAAAAATCATCACAATTTGATCAATCAACAACATCATGATAAGCAGAGAAAATACTGAAATTGGGAAGGATTTCATTTTACTTGGGTCCACAATCAATGCCCATGGAAACAGTCGTTAAGAAATCACACAATGTTTTGTATTGGGAAAATATGCTGCACAAGTCCTCTCTAAAGTTTTAAAGAGCGAAGATAGCATTTTCAGGATTGTGGTGCACCTGCCCCAAGTCATAGTGTTTTCAATCACCTACTAGGCATGGGGGAAGTTGGATAGTTAACAAGGGAAACTGAAGAATAATTTACGCCTTTGAATTATGTTACTGGCAAAGAGTACGGAATATCCCACGGACTGCTAGAAGAATAAACAAACCTGTTTTGGAAGAAGTACAAGAATGCTCCTTAGAGGGAGGATGGTGCAACTTCACTTTGAGTACTTCTGACATGTTATCAGGAGGGACCAGTCTTTGGAGATGAACATCATGCTTGGTCAAGTAGAGGGTCAATGAAAAAGAGGAAGATCCTCATCAAGATGGACTGACGCTGTGGCTGTAATGATGGGCTCAAACAAAGCAGCAATTCTGAAGATGGCATAGGACTAAGTAGTGTTTTGGTCCTAGGGTCATTATGAATTGGAACTTACTTGATGGGACTTAACAACAATCTTCATTTTAAGCATTGTGCTTAAAATGTTTCTGAAAAGTAGATTATGCCATGTAGTCTTTGAAAAGCACCCTAGAAACTCTAGTATTATTACAGCATCATAATGTGTCATAATGATAGAGACAATAAATAAGAAAATGCCTTCATATTCTGAAAATTACTCTAGAAACTTAAGTGATCTACATAACAACATGAAATTCCACATCTCACAAAGCACATTTGCCAACAATATGCTGGGTTCCTATTTTCCACCCACACACTAAAATTCTAAGAATCATTTTGTTGATGTAGACAGACTGAAAAATATGTATTTACTTTTCTTGTAAATAGTAAAGAAAAAAAAAAAACCCAAACCTCACTGCTGTTGAGTCAATTTGACTCACAGCAACCCATCTTTGGGTTTCTGAGGCAGTATCTCTACAGACGTAGACTGCCCAATCTTCCTCCCGGGGAGTGGCTGGTGGGTTTGAACCACCAGCTTTCCGGTTATCAGTCAAATGCCTTAGGCACTATACCCCCAGAGCTCCCATAAATAGTAACAGTCAACTCTAATAACAAGAATAATCAATTCAATCAGGTGAAACACCACAAGTATTGGAGCATACCCATGAGCATATATTATAGGTTTGGCAGAGGATATTTCTACACATGTATGTGTACATGCTGCAAATATATCCATGTGTACAGTAAAGCATTCAGGGGGCAAAGGCATGAAAACTTTTTAGCCATAACCAGACACTTTGAGGGACTGAGTCACTGGGCTTGGGGGCTTAGGGCCATAGTCTCAGGGGACACCAAGGTCAATTGGCATAACACAGTTCATAAAGACTACGTCCTACATCCTACTTTGGTGAGCAGCAACTGGGTCTTAAAAGAAAGCAGCCATCTAAGGTGCAACTCCTTGTCAGGAACAAACTGAAGTGAAAGAAAACCAAGGACACAAGGAAAAAGTTAGTCCAAAGGACAAATGGACCACAGGAGCCACAGCCTCCATTAGTCTGAGATCAGAAGAACTAGACTGTGTCTGGCTACCACTACCGACTGCTCTGATCGGGATCACAATACAAGGTCCTGTGTAGAGTAGGAGAAAAACATAGACTAAAACTCAAAATCATTAAAAAAAAAAAAATGACCAGACTTACTGGTCTGATAGAGACTATGGCGCTTAGACAACTTCAAACCTGTAACTAAACCCACCTCCAGGATCACCTTTCAGCTCGAGAATAAACAGGCCTATAAAGTAAATAACACCACCTATGTGGAATGTACTTCTTGGAATAATGAGGCATATGAGATCAGAAGGGCAGCATTTGCCAAAAACAAAGTTCAGAAGGTTGAAGGGCAGGAAAGAAGGAAGAATGGAAATGAGGAACCCAGGGAAGGAATAAGGAGAGTGCTGTTACACTGAGGGACTGGAACGAATGTCATGAAATAAAACGTGTATAAGTTGTTGAATGGGAAACTAACGTGCGCTGTAAACTTTCACCAAATCACAATGTTCAAAATTTAAAAAAAAATCATTTAAATGAAAAAAAAAAAAAACTATGTTGCCACATCAACCAAAAAACCCAAACCCATTGCAACTGAGTGGATTCTGAGTCATAGTGACCCCCATTGGGTTTCCAAGGCTGTAAATTTTTAAGGAAGTAGATTGACTTATCTTCCTCCAGTGGAGCACCTGGTGGGTTTATCTTCCCCAATACACCACCAGAGCTCCTTGTGCTACCACATATTAAATGTATTTTAAGAGTTGAGTGACTACAGGAAGAAAATCTAAAACAATTATTTTAGGAATATGAAATAAGGTTTGAATGGACATACAATATTCCAAAACGGCAAAAATGTTTTCCTCAATTTCATTCATTTTTATTATATATTCATTTATTTATTTATAGCATTTGCCACAGCAATCTCAAGTGACCATTTTTTGTCTGCCTACTTGAAAATGTTCAGCTAAAGGGCATCTGTAAATATAAGCTGATGAAACTAAACATGATTTACCTCAGAAAAGAATAGTACACTAAGTGGCATTTCCAATGGCAGTAATTGGTATTGTTGTTGTTGTTGTTATGTGCTGTCGAGTCGGCCCCGACTCATAGCGACCCGTCCTTGGGTTTCCGAGGCAGTATCACTACAGAAGTAGGATTGCCCAACCTTCCTTCCGAGGAGTGGCTGGTGGGTTTGAACCGCCAGCCGTAGTAATTGGTATAGTCAACCTAAAATAATTAAGAAAGTACTCCACTGGCTCAACTGATTAAAAAGAAAACATGGGAACATAATTGAAAAATAAAACTCTACTATATGTGTAGGAAATTACAGATTCCTATACACAAGTAAGGAAATTCACTGGAATGAGTCAATCTTAAAAAAAAATTAAAACAAAGCCCATGTATTTAGGTAGAGGCATGTCAGTGGTATGCTTTTTAGAGAAAAACTCACTGCAGAAAAAGTTATATGGTTTAAAACCCATTAAAAATAATTACCTAACACCACCACCACCACCGAAACCCAGCAATGAATTTCATGATCGATTAATATGTATTTATTTGAGCTCAGAAATTGCTATTGAATACTAACCACCAGGCAGTTAAAGTTAAAAGTGGTATGTGTAACAAAGGACATAATTGCTTATTTCATTATCTATCTTCAACATGTGTTTCTAGTTATGCTGAAAAATATTAATGTGAAAACTCAACACAGAAAATATATAAAACAGGGAATATACTTGGAGAACTCCCTCACTGACAACAGTAGTCAATTAACCACTACAATTCCCAAATTTCCCATCTCTTAATAGAATGGATCTTGTATTTAGTATTACTAAGCACAATAGTGATGTTGACTTACATACATTCAGTGCCAACTTACCTGGCAGGTGGGATGTTTACACCTTTCTTGTGGTTTATGTAATTCAATCTTCACAAAAATCTAACAAGCAGTTGTTACTTTTCATTTTATACCGTAGATTTGTTTTGAGGATTAAATGAGACAGCTTATGTAAACTTATTTTGGAAAACCCAAGAGTCACAAACAAGTATTCTGTTCAACTCTTGCCAAACCACATCCATCTACGAACTGTTGATTTTCTAGTTATAGCCTGTTTAGCTATGTACATAAAGAAAGGGTCAGCGAAAAGGAAGGAAAATCACCAGGAGTTGGATTGACACAATAGCTTCAACAATGGACTCAAACATACTAATGATCATGAAGAGCGCACAGGACCAGGCAACGCTTTGTCCCGTTGTACACAAGGACACAATGAGTGAAAGCCAACTTTCACTGGAAATGAACAACAATGAGCACACAGGTATTCTGAGTAATCCTTACCAGCTATTATTCGACTATGGTGCTCTGGTGGTGCTGTGGTTAAGGCACTGGACTGCTAACCAAGAGGCAGGTGGTTCAAACCCATTAGCTGCTCCATGGGAAGATGATGAGGCCATCTACTTCCATAAAGATTGACAACCTTGGAAACTGGATGGGGGACACTATGAGTCGGAATCAACATGACGACAGTGGGTTTGTTTGGTGAATTACTCAAGTATCAGTTTGTAGAGTAATATGCATGCTCGGATGGTGTTTTAGTGAGAAAATGAATCACCAGAAACAATTCTGTTCATTTGTACCTACGAGGAAGTGTAAGTATATATAAGTACATGTTTGTAAGTTTTACAAATGCTTATTTGAGTATCTGCTGTTTGTGGCTGTGTGGCCACATGTATGGTCTGGCATGGAGAAGGATGCAGGCCAACATTTGGTAAGGTTGAGCTGTGGAAAGTCCAGTTGGAAAAAATATCATTACTTTCTTTAATATATGGATTTGTCTAGTATTACTATTTTAACTGAGAAAATATAATTTTGGTTTTTACAAAAACATATTATGAATGAAATTAAACTAAGGTCAATCATTTCTTTGGGACTTCAATTCACAGTGCCTGTACATTTTTTCGTATATATAAAACTGAAATAACATACTTTGGATATATAAAATAACAATAATAAAAAAAATAATAATGGTCATGATGACTCTACTGATTGAAATAAAGTTTATTTTTCTATCTGTCAGTGAGCTTACAATTCTTTTTCAATCATGTAATCATGAATTATCTCATTAATCTGCATGGGAATCCTATAATACACAAACTGTTATTTCAATAAAAGTAGTTTAGGACTTGCACTAAGAACACTTTGAAACATTTCAATGGAATAAAGAAGCATTCAATCAATGAATTAATGCATATCTTTTTGTGTGTTAACATACAGTATTGAAAAATAATTGTTCATCTTTACAAGCTATCTTATTGTAATAAGGCAAAAGTTGCGGGCATTTTACTGCATTCAACAAAGTATTCCCACAGTTCGTATAAAAATATAATGTGGCGGCAAACAGAAAAAAAAAAAAGTATAATGTGGCAAAATGCATCAAGCTAAAACATCAAAAAGGAAGATAATGAGTCATGTTCAACAGCAGCAATAAGGGATCAAAACATTGTGTGGTATCAATTAAAATAGTGATAAAGACTTAGGGGACCAAAACATGGCTAACATTCTTTTGGGTAAATTTAGCAACTGAAAAATTAAATCAAGTTATATTCTCAGTTTAAATTAGAGACACAAAAGTGGATCTAGAGGGATGTCCAGAATAATGCTTTTCTCAAGAATAGCAATATGGAGAATAAGGTGTCTACTCTGATGTTATTTTCAAAAAAGAACTAAAAAAATGCCTCCACGTGTTCACATAGGTGTGGTGCATGACTCTTCCTGGAGAAAGGCCCAGTTATGTAGCACCGGTCACTGCTCCAAGCTGATGCACGTGCAAGTATGCAGAGAGCACAAGCTAGATTTCTGCATGAATTCCAAAAACTTTGTAGCAAGTGGTGACAAAATGTCTTGTTCAAAACTGCTAAAGACAAGCTACCATTGCTATTAATGGGTTTTATTATGCTATCTATTCATATGTACAAGGAAAAATCCACACAAAATTTTCCCACAGGTGGAAGATCACCATCTTTTGGAAGGGGCAAATTATGACCACCACAAAAAGGCTGTGTGGATTACTGATGGTCCGGCTGACACTGGTACCTTGATAGGGAGGGTGAGATGTGGAGAACGGGGGAGGAGACATCACTACCTTTTCTGGACCGTCGGGGAACACTGACCATTTATTCTTTTGTGATTATCGACTTGAAAAACTGAAGGGAAATAAAATTGGCTTTTCACATGTGTGATCTTTCCAAAGGTATCTAATCCCTGCAGTTCTGTTTTTTCCTCCTATGTAGGAATGAACGGCATAAGGACACCCACCAATAACAGTGGGGGTAGTCCGTCTTCTGCAGTTAGCTGTACTGTGTACTGGATAGCGACATGGACTCTGTAAATGAACGTCCGCAATGGTGACTATTCCTATCACATCAGAGAGTCGTAGCAAGGCCAGAATTAAGGAATACACATTACAAAAACATTGTATAAGTTGGTAAGTCACATATAAATCTGAAGGATCATATTCTCATAAGCTAATTAAATTCTAATAATGCACATTTATCACCAAGAGGCTCCTAGTTAATACCTAAATATTTGCTCAACAAGAAATGGATATTAGTATTATTCTTGCTAATTAGTTATCTGTAACCCCCACTATTATTACACTGCTAGTTGGGATTCCAATGACTACTAGCACAAAACTGGATATATGCTAGCAATAATACACCTTTACTTGAGGGCACCAGGCACTCCTTGGAAGGAAGATTGGGCAATCTACTTCCGTAGTGATACCCACATCGGAAACCCAAGGAGGTGTTGCTATGGGTTGGATCTGGTTCGATGGCAGTGAGGTTTTTTGGGTTTTTGAGGACACAGACCTTTAGTAGATGTGGAAAATAGAAGGGTGGTAGGAAGAAGAGTTCAATCCCCAAAGCAAGAGTGTTTTATTGATTGTTCTTTGCAACAATGTTAGTTCTTAGTGAAGGTGATGAATTGGGTTGTAGTTTTAATATTTTAAATGTATTGTCTGTGTGTGTGTATATTATACCCAAATAAATCTGAAGAACTTAATCAAGACAAGCTAAAGTTTAGCTGGGGAAATAACACCCGAGAATACAGAAAATGCTGGAAAATCAAGAATAAATATGGGCTTAATGACAAAATAGATCATTAACAGTATTGTTATCATTAAAACTGCACAGCATTCTCAGAAGACAGGCCTTCCAAAAAAACACAGCCATAGACACCCTATGGAGCACAGTTCTACTCTGCACACATGGGCTGCCCTGTGTTGGAATCAACTGAATAGCAACTCTCTGTCTCCCTCTCTCTCTCACACACACA
>NW_006922394.1:36180-44796 GCF_000298275.1 Orycteropus afer afer | reverse complement strand
AAGACAAACCAAAAAAAAAGTTTTTATTTAAAAAGTGATTATTTTTTCAAAAATCAAAACCAAAAATGTGGCATTCCCTCAAGAATGCAAAGGGAGATCAATAGAACAGCACTGGCAACAACAATGTGCAGCAAATGTTGGATTTGCATGGAAGGATTAAGCCTATACTTGGTACTACACAAATGCATGGCAAGGCTTTGCAAAAAACTAAAAGATACTATAATAATACATAAACAATACAAACCTGGAATTCCGTTAAGAAACTCTGCAGAATATACATCATATAATGGCTCCTTTGTATATACAAACCACTCATATTATTATTGTATAAAATAACTGGTAGCTACAAGTTTGTTTGAATATGAAACTTAGTGAACAGGCAGAAACATGAAGTTTGTTGTTGTCATCAAGTTGGTTCCAACTCACAGCAACTCTGTGTATAACAGAAGGAAACCCTGCCAGACCCTGAACCATTGTCACGATGTCTGGTATGCCCGAGCACATTGTTCTGGCTACTTAGCAGTGCTTCAAGAAAAGGTGGGGAAGGAAGGATTGAAGTGGCTTATTTATCTTTATTACAAGTCTACATATTCTTTCACTATTCACAGATTCAAAACAGATTACCTTTCTTGTTTTAAAAAAGTCAATACATGGCATGTATATTCTTTAAAATGAAAGTTATCTTAGACTGACCCAACAACACGGGATTTTAAACAGATTTCTTAATCTCTACAAGTCGCACATATTCCTGCTGTAAAACAAAAAATGTGGTATTTTATTATTAAATACTTCAGAAAAAGTTATAATTGTTTCACTTACTTAGGAGCTCTGGTGGCACCATTTAAAGCATTGGGCTGCTAACCAAAAGGCTGGCAATTCGAACCCATCCGCCACTCTGTGGAAGAAAAATCAGACAGTCTGCCTCCATAAAAATTTACAGCCTCAGAAACCCAATGGTGGTTGCTATGAGTCAGAATCAACTCAATGGCAGTGACCTTCGTTTTAGTTTTACCGTTTATTTACATGTTTTACAGAGTGCTTAGTTACTCTACTTGGGTTATCTTATTGGCCAACACATAATTCTATCACATTTGTTAATACTGCTTATTTCACTTTCTGGATTGTCAAGAAGGCTCACAAAACAAAATACACAAATGTAATGACTCTGCAGTACCCTTGAGGCAGTTCTAGTCAATGTGAGACACGTAGAAGGTGGCAGACCTGAAGGATTAATGGCAAACACAAGCTGCAAGCCTACCTGCTGTACCTAAAGGCCAAACCACGTCCCAGAACACAGGGTGCAGAGGTAACCAGCAGTCTCCCCCAGCTCTGTGCTGTACCTTCTTGCATGATTTTTCTGCAGGTTTTTTGCAGGCAACCTAGTTTTCAGCTCTCCAAATATGCGTACATCACTGCACGATGACTGCTATATAACCTTCCTGGGGTGGTGGTACTGAGGCAAGGACACGACCAGGATGCCCTGTGGGACGCTGCATGTGTGCCATCCCATAAGAAGTCACGTCAAGTATCCCAGCAACTCCTGCACATGCACCCAATTGCCATAGTGCCACCTCTTTCTAGGAACCACCACCCCTTCTCAGAAAATCCTTGTTTCAAAACCCTTAAAAACCCCAGCAAATTTTTGCTCAGAGAGACAAAGACTAGCCTTGCTTATCCTCTCTTTGTCTCTTCTTGCAAGCTACTTTCTCTTAATAAAAGATTTGTCTGTGTGGAAACCCTAAGCCTTTCTTGGGCAGCAGAAGGCAAGAGCCTGATGGGGCCAACCCGACAGGGAGGGGCTCCCTGGGACAAATGAATCAACACAATGGAACACAACCACAACTTCAGAAGCAAAAACAGAAACATAAAACTCACTCGCTGCCGCTGACTCTGACCCATAGCAACACCTCCTTGAGTTTCCGAGGTGGTAGCTCTATGGAGTAGATTGCCCAGTCTCCCTTTTGAGGAGTGGCTGGTAGGTTTGAACCACCTGCCTTCTGCTTAGCAATCAAATGCCTTAGGCACTATGCCACCAGAGCTCCTCATAGAAACATAAGCAGTTACATTAGTACAAAATATGACTCCATCTCAGGTGTGCATTTAATTATGACATACCAACTTCCTAGTTAAAATACAATTGCTCACCTATCAGAAATGTTAGTCCTTTGAATAAGCAAATAAATATGCTTAACCAGATTTTGTAAAGATGTTTTCCGTAAATTCATATATAATTTCTCTTGGCAATTATATTAAAGGCTACAATGAGATTTAAAAACTTGACTAATAATTGTCAAAATACATCTAAACAAATGAGACTGAACATGGTTCTCCCTTGCCTCAAAAATGTGAACAAGGCTTGTAAAAAGTGCATCCAAACAGAGGCATTTTCAACACACAGTTACTGGATCATTTGATTTAATGGTGTATTTAATGGAGCGAAACTGTATTTCTGACTAAAACAGTAAAAACTGTATGTTCTACTGCATAACAAATCCCCAAGCATGCTGTTTTAACCCTTTAATTACCTGTGGGACATATATCTCCCACCAACATTTTCAGCCTCTCAGGTTTCTTGGGAACCTGCTAACCTAGTAGCACATCCTCCTGCTTGGTGGGGACCTGTTTAATCACATGTATCTGAAGACATGGGCCTCACCCCACAAATCCTGCTGCCAGAGTCCACTTGGGGCATATGTGCCCCACATTAACAAAACCCACAATATCTTAAAAGTATTTTTTTCCTTTGATTTCAGCATGCCTTCCATTACTGAAAATGGTATCAACAAAAATTTCAATGCAGGGCGTCTTCTGGTCATAAAAGGATTAAAAAGAAAGGAGAAAACCTTGCCTTAGACCAGTGATGATGTTTTGCCCAGCACCCATAGTAAGAAGAAAACAAAAACCCATCATTCATCACAACATGGTCGAGCAATGTGTGTGTGGAAATTCAAGTGTCACAGGAAGGAAGTTAGCCTTGATACATGTGATGCATTCTAGTATTTCCAATAAGACATATTTTATTTCTTAAAGCTATTAGCAAATTGCTTAACTGATTGCACTTTCAAGCCAGGGGTTACAACATGCAGTTTGCAGTATAATCTAGACTGTCCATGGTATAATTATGAGATACAAACAAAATTTCAGAATCTTTCATAAAGTGAACCTATACTTCTATGAACAGAAAAGTAACAAACACCAGTAACATCTTGAACATGCATCAGTATCATTTTTTCTTGCACAGAATAACTATTAAAAGCACAAGGCAATAAACCCTGGTATAAAAAGGGATAGCAATTGAAAATTTGTGGTGGTATGTTACTAACATTTTCATCATATATTTAATGGCTCTGTTTCAATCTTAAGATTAATAAGTGGATTTAAGAGCCTTATTCATGAATACTTTAAAAAAAAAAAGCTCCACAATCCTTCTGGCAGAAATTATTCCATGGCTCTTCAAAGTATTTTCCTCCTAACAGGTATGAAAATGTGCTGGGAATAAAAAATGAAGACATTTATTAGATAAGGAATCACATGTTGTGATCAACTACAGAATACTGAAGAGAAAATAAATTAGTTACAACGGAAAAAATCTGAAATACTAACAGCAAATAAATTTTTGTAGAAGAGCTGAGTGATTATATGAAGAACAATTCAAAGGCTTGGATTATTGAATGTATTGATATTCTACAAGAAAAAGGTCTTAATATAGCAAGATTGTTTTTCTCAAACTAAGTTATAATGTGATGGAAATTTACCTTAAAAGCGTCAAAACCTCCGTGAAGCTCTGCTAGGTTAACAACACATTGTTAAAGTTCACCTACAAGCCCTGTAAGCATAAACTTTCATCTCATAAAAAAGAGAGCAATGAGGTTTATTTGCAACATTGAGCACTCATTGATATGGTCTACCTACAATATATAAACTGTGCTCTCACCTCAAAGAGTGCTGAGGCAACCAACAGAAAAAAGTTGGTAGATAAAATACTGTTTTGTAAAATTTTTATTTGTGGTCAGGAAATAAGGTCAAGTCTCACTTGTGTCCACACAATTCAGTGCATTTTAATCATGAAATACAGTCATTCATATGCTTATTTACATGGGTGTGCATACTGCATTGTGAGATTTTTTTCTATGGATAACAAGGTAATTAAGAAAAACAGCATTACATGTTATCATCTCCTGATAATAAACACAATTTATGCTTAATATTGGCTGAATATGGAATGTCAAATACAAGAGATTAGTATACTGCTCATCACATATATTCAGAGTGCATTAAAAACAGAGAACTAACTTGTGAAAAATAGAAAAAATAATGAAAAATTAGAATATTCTTGGAAGGTTTATTATGTATTAAAAACAAACTCACTGCCATCAAGTTGATTCCAACTCACAGTGACCCCCTTTTGGGTTTTTCTGAGGCAGTAAATCTTTACGGAAGCAGATTGCCCAGTCTGCCTTCTGCAGAATGGCTAGTGATTTGAACCACCAACCTTCTGGTTAACAGTGAAATGCCATAGGCACTCCACCACCAGGGCTCCTTTTATTATATATTATGGGATCCCAAACAGTCATTCAATCCCTATAAACTCCCCAGTTTCTATCTACTAGTAAGAGATAATATGAACTGCTCTTAAGACTTTCTAGTAACAAAACCAATTTACACTCACTTAATGCTTACTTACCTAGCAGGGAAGAAGAAATCTGTCCTAGAAGCAGCACAGCTGGAATGTTCCTTGGAAGCGAGAATGGCTAGACTTTGGCCTACTTTGGTCATGCTGTCAGAAGGAACCATTCCGTGGAGAAGGGTATCATGCTTGGTAAGGTGGAAGGTCAGAGCAAAAGGGGAAGGCCCTCCATGAGATGGATTGACACAATGGCTCAAGTAGAGCAAGGATTGTGAGGATAGTGCAGCATTGGGCAGGGTTTCATTCTGTTACGCACAGGGTTGCTGTGAGTCAGAGCCAATTCGACAACACGTAATAGCAACAACATAAACAAGACCAGCTTCTACCCAGCTGTTGTTGTTCTTGTTATGTGCCGTCAAGTCGGACCCGACTCATAGTGACCCCTCCTTGGGTTTCCGAGGCAGTTATTGCTACAGACAGAGATTGCCCCGTCTTCTTTCTGAAGAGCGGCTGGTGGGTTTGAACCGCCAGTCTTCTGGTTAGCAGTCAAATGCCTTAGGCACTATGCTACCAGAGCTCCTACCCAGCTGTACTGTTGTCTAACTTTGTACAGGTAATATTCCTCTCTGTTCTCCTCACCCTGGGTAGTCCACTCCTCAACCCTACATTTGTTACCAGGAAAGTAGCCTCATCAATATTGGGTGTGAGGGCCTGAAGGTGATTTCACTGTCTACCCTTCTGGGAGTAGTGTCACTACTAAACCACACAAATGAAACCTCTCTCCATCTGTGTTCCTATGCCCAAACACAAGCAGAAACCCCAGGTCCTCTTGTCTACTTGTGCACGAGACAAAGCGTTAAAGACATCTGTGTGCACTGTTCGGTCCATATCCCCAATGCCTGAAAACAATGGACCCAAGGCCTGACCTTCAAACTTTCAGGATCCACCTCCCTCAACCCTCACACATCATTCCTTCCTACCCTCCCTGCCCAACATCAGAGAATTCACACACACACACATACCTCCTCCTCACAATTTTATTTTCATCATCACCATTGGTTTACTCTGTTGGTCTAAGAGTCAGTCTCCATGTGGTCTCCTATTTAGCAGGAATCAGGTCCTAGAGACAAAGAAGAGCCTTCCGAGGTCTCTGGCCTCTCCCCTACACCAGCTACACAGATCACTGTGGTGTTTCCCAGGACTTCTTGTTGGACTAGGTGATCTCTTACTTTGGGTCCACATCTTTGATTTTGCTGTCTTATTTTGAGTTCCTGTCTTTTTCTGACTTCGTGTCCTATTTTGATTCTGTGTCTTTGGTTTTCCCATCTTATTTTGATTCCTTGTCTTATTTTGACTGCATCTCTTATTTTCACTCTCTGTCTTACTTTGATTTGCTGTCTTATTTTGACTCCGTGCCTTGTGATTCCCTGTCTTATTGTGATTCTCTGCCTTACTTTGATTCCCCATCTTATTCTGATTTCTTGTCTTTTGATTCCAGCTCTTATCTTGACTCTTGTTTTTAAGCCATTTCTCATTCAGCATATGGCAACAGACAAATATTGTTGGTCTACTTTCTGCTGTTGGCATTATTCTATGAGGAGATTTTTTACGAGATCTGTTTCTCAAACTCTCTTGAAGGGGACTTTTTACCTTTGTGGCTGGCTTTGGCACCTGGAAGAACAACATGTTTTCAGAAGGGCACTGGTTTGGGGGAAGGGGATGGGGACTGGGTTGGAATGGGGCATGATTAAAAGGGGTGCTGAGGAGGCAGTCTGTGCCAGTCAAGGACAAGGAGTTGTTGTGGGGAGGGTATCAATGAGGAAGAAGAGCAGCTTGGCTAATGTTGTCTCACCTTGTCAGCATCTTTGCATCTGTGTTGACAGGGGGTCTTCACATTCTTTCTCTCTTTGAAGCTTGCGGTTGGTGGTTTCCTAACTATTCTAGACTTCCGAAGTTTCTTGATGACCTTGGTCATATTAAAGCCAACAGAGCCACCCAGGGCTCCTGATCTCTTCCCACATACCTTCCCCATGGGCAATTAAGAGCCACACCCTTCAGCTTTGTTTGGCAAGTAACTCCTCCCAGCCAATCCTCCTGGGAGGCTCAGACATCATAAGGGAGGATTATACTTCACAAAGGACCACCCTTGACACCTCTGTGGGGGAGGGGGATGCTGAAGACATACATCTCCTGAAAGGATGGTCTTTTTCACAACTTGATTTGATTGTAATCGTTACCATCCATGCAGTCTGTTAGTATCAGATTCAGTCCCCACACAGTGTATCACATCTTAGCTGCGAGGCCTCTGAAGACACAGTAGATTCTCTGAGTTCAGGTTTTCACTCTGCAGTTACTTGCATAATAGTCATCGTTTGCAGCGGTGTAGTTCTCCAGGGTTATTTGGTCCTGCTCTGGCACTGATTTTGGATATGACCCAAATGTCAGTAACCAGGTAAACCCAATCAAAAAAAAAAAACAAAAAACCTCACAGGGTCCATCTGTAAAATGGAATATTTCTTAGGGATAAGAAGAATGATTTATACACAAAACAACATGGATGAATCTCAACATGGTAATTTTGAGTAAAAAACAGACAGATGATGCTTGGGTTGGGAGGGCAGAGGCAGGAAGAGGGCAAAGTCTTTCATATGATTAAAAGCAAAACTAACTGGATAAATCCTGGGACTTTAGCTAAACTACTGCTCAAAAACAGTACATCCAAATCTAACTATTAAGTCAAAGAGGTAAAGTGTACCTCCTCTCAACCCCACCAATCCGTGACTTTGTGACTTTTTTCTCTTAATTTCCAATCTGCTTTACACTACAGTTTCATTTTAAACTAATTTCATCTGTATGAAGATGGCATGGGCAATGGGATAGCCATTTTAAGAAAATGTAAAGTTATATTTGTAACTCACACTATATACACTGGATTGTGTCACGTGCCCCCCCCCCCCAAAATAATATTGCGTCAACTTGACTAGGCCATGATTCTCAGTATTATGCAATTATCCTCCATTCTGTGACCAGATGTCATTACCCCATGTATTGTAAATTCTAACCACTATGATGTTAGTGAGGAGCTCTGGTAACATAGTTCCTAAGGCACTTGACTGCTAACCAGAAGGCTGGTGGTTCAAAACCGACTAGCCACTCCTCGGAAGAAAGGTTGGACGATCTACTTCCATAGTGATACCGCCTCAGAAACCCAAGGAGGGGTCGCTATGAGTCGGGTTCAAATCGACAGCACATAACAACAACAACAACATGATGTTAGTGATAAAGGATTAGAGGCTACGTTAATGAAGTAGGATTAAGTTGTCTCTTGAGTCAATCTCTTTTGAGATATAAAAAAGATTAAACAATTGAGCAGAGATGAGAGATGAGAGGGATCTCCTACGAACCAAGGAAGAACAGTCAGGAGCAGAGCACATCTTTTGAACCCAGTGTCCCTGTGCTGAGAGCTTCCTAGATGTTTGGGAAGACTGATGCCAAGACACATGGAAATCTCCAAGGAACACCAGGCCCAAAGATGCTGAAAGGCAACAAGAGCCTTTCTCTAGAGCCTACAGAGAGAGAGCCTTCCTCTAGTGCTGGCACTCTGAATTTAGATTTCTAGCCTCCCAAACTGTTAGAAAAAAAATTTTTTTTTTTAGGAAAAAAAAAGCAGGTTAATAAAGAGTATTTACTCTCATTGCATTTGTATCAAACCATGGGAAATGCAAGCTACAGGGGAAAAAGATCAGTCATTGAATGCAGGTTGAGCATGAGAGGGCAGGAGGGAGCAATTATAAAAGGGCACAACAAACTTTTTGTGGGTCATTCATATGTTCATTATCTTGACTCTGGTTAATTTACTGCATTCAATTGTATCTAACTAAACCTATAATAAAAACATACACAATTTAAAAAAAAAATTATTATGATTTGGGTGAAAGTTTACAGAGCAAATTCATTTTCCATACAGTTCATACACATTTTGTCTCACG
>NW_006922394.1:34971-35945 GCF_000298275.1 Orycteropus afer afer | reverse complement strand
AGGCTCTATCAGATCACCAAACCTAGTCTTTAAAAACTGTGTATGTTGACTTTTCATAAAGTGAAAATACAGTAAGGGCCGTCACTTTCTGTAAAACCTCAATCAAGCCATTCAAAATTAGCATATAGTTTATTCACGTATAAAAATTTACCAATGTACATTTACAGTACAAAAACAGCAACAAAACTAATACTGTATACATTTAATTACAATTTTATATATAATTAAATTTTAAACCAAAAAGTGATACAGAAATAGAAGAGATCGTTGTTGCTGTTGTTATGTGCCATCAAGTCAGACTGACTCATAGCGACCCCTCCTTGGGTTTCTGAGGCAGTATCACTACAGAAGTATCACTACAACCTTCCTTCCGAGTAGAAGAGATTAGCATAAATTCTTATTCCATGTCCAATAATATGTTACCTACTTTTTATTTTTGCAATACTATATTGCTTGCTTACAACTGAATGCTGCCCTTCCAGGATGTAAGTACTCAAGAGTTTTTCATCTCTTACAAGCCATTTAAATGTCATTATTTGCCCTAAATTATTATCTCAATGTGACTTTATTAAGTATTTGACTGAGTATATAATCATGAGAAACCTCAGAAAGCAATAGTAACGAGAAATCTATGCCATATCAAATAGTTAATGCTTTTGTAACTCTGCAAATTATTAAAAAGGTTTGTGATTAAATTCAGGACTCATACAGATATAACTGGTAATGCAGTGATAATACACAATACCTGATGAAATTTACAAACAAGGAAAATAATAAAGAACATAATCTTTTCATTAAAAAAACTAAATTTCTAAAGACTTCAAAATTTTCTATTAAAAAAAAAGGACCTTTAACCTGGTGGAATGACCATGATTTACTCTTCAGTGAGAAAATACGGGGAAAAGGTTTATCTCATGATCTCATTTTTATACAAAGACACACCTTAAAACCATCTGATTAGGTATGGCTGTGTA
>NW_006922394.1:32100-34417 GCF_000298275.1 Orycteropus afer afer | reverse complement strand
GCCAGCCTTCTGGTTAGCAGTCAAGTGCCTTAGGCACTATGCTACCAGAGCTCTCTATAATTTCATTAGTGAGCATAGGAAATACATAGCTTTGTTATCTTATAAAAAATGAGATATACATAATGACTTACCAAAAAAATCTATTTTCTAAAAGGCTGTTGGCAACAACATGTTTTAGTCTTAATTGATGAGAAAAATAAGGCTAAGAAAAATAGTCTTAACATATGGTTAATATCTGTCTGGGAGAATGTTCAATGCTAATATATTGATTACTTAAATTGGCTGCCATAATTCTATTTGATAAAACATTACTAATTTCCAACTCACAGTACTGTTGTTCAGAATCCATGAGGGAAATATGTAAACAGATTTTTGGATTCTAAGGAGAGACAGAAACATTAAGTGGTCACTGCTGATAACACATTTCAAGAGGAAGTCATGCCATCTTCGCTTCTAAGGAGCATTCTGGTTGTACTTCTTCCAAGATAGATTTGTTCGTTCTGGCAGTCCATGGGATATTCAGTATTCTTCGCCAACATTATAATTCAAATGCATCAATTCTTCTGAGATCTTGCTTATTCATTGTCCAGTTTTTGCATTAGTGGCTGGTGCATCCATTTGGATAATAGTCATATTAACTGGTCTTCCTTGTAGGCATATGGATATTATTGTAGCACTGACAGTGCTGTACATCAGGATAGATATTGAAATGTTCTTTTTGATAATGACTGTAACATCATTCATCTTCAATTTGTCATTCTCAGCACAGTAGACCATATGGTTTACCTGTTCAAAATGGTCAATACCAGTCCATTTCAGCTTATTAATGCCTGGCAAGTCAATCTTTGTGTTCCATTTTTTTTTTTTTTTTGGTCAATTTCCAATTTTCCTACATTCTACTACACTCTGGTAGCATAGTGGCTAAGGCACTTGACTGCTAACCAGAAGGCTGGTGGTTCAAACCCACCAGCCACTCCTCGGAAGGAAGATGGGCAATCTACTTCCGCAGTGATACTGCCTCGGAAACCCAAGGAGGGGTCGCTATGAGTCAGGTCTGACTCGACGGCACATAACAACAACAACAACAACTACATTCCATGTTCTGATTGTTAATGGATGTTTGTAGTTATTTCTTCTCATTTTGAGCTGTGCCACATCAGCAAATGAAGCTCCTGAAAGCTTTTCTCCATCTACATCATTAAAGTCAACTCTACTTTGAGGAGGTAGCTTTACCCAGTCGTATTCTGAGTGTCTTTACAACCTGAAGGGTTGGCTCTTATTCCAGCAGTGTATCAGACATTGTTCCACTGCTATTCATAGCATTTTCACTGGCCATTTTTTTCAGTAGTAGGTCACCAGGTCCTTCTTCCCAGTCTGTCTTTGTCTCAAAGCTCGGCTAAAACCTATCCACCATGGATGACCTTAGAGGCGTTTGAAATACTGTGGCACAGCTTCCATCATCACAGCAACACGCACGCCAATGCAGTATGACAAACACAGAAAAGTGATGGAAGTGACCACATCATCATATTTGATCCACATATAACAAAACTTTTAATTGTGACTTCTGCATCATATGCTTAGAATGAACTTATTTATTTACATAGGAATTGTGGTGAAGTAAATTACAGAGTGTGGCTTTTCTAGCCATAAGTCTTTGTAAACTCCATGGTGGAATTTGCTATGAGCAACTGAGTAGCTCCTGATTGTTAAAGTTATCCACCTGGGGTATTTCTGTTGAGAATGGCATGAAGCAATCTTCTGGGAAGTTTTCACCCTCTCAGGTGTAGAGAATTCTAATGTTGGGATTGGTTAGTTTGGCCACTCTGCCAGGCTCAAAAGGAGCCCTCCTAGAGGCAGAAGGAATCTGTCTGACTGCTGGCTGAGAAAGATATGCTCCTGAGAGACATGCACTTGCTGATAGAGAAACACGAGAGACAAGCACTTGCTGAGAGAGAGAGATGCAAGAGATGCACTGCTGAGAGAGAGTCTGCCAGCTGCTAAATGAGACAGCCAGCTGTGAGAGACTGAGTGCATTCCTGAACTTGACTTGTAGCCCATTGCTTCCCTAATAAACCCCATAATCTGTGAGTTCTGTGTGGCCACTGCAGTGAATTACTGAACTCAGCAGAGAGGTGGTGGGTACTGTGGGAGGAATGGTTGGTGCCAAGGTTGGTGAAAGGGCTGGAGGGAGGCAACATGTCTGGCCTTGCAGGAATAGGCCTTAGGCTGCTGATGGTGATTCTGTCTTCCTCTTGTGGGGTTAGAGGAGGTCAGAGGATGCAGCCTCCCTGGCCCTTTGGCAGGTGGATTTTGA
>NW_006922394.1:30249-31945 GCF_000298275.1 Orycteropus afer afer | reverse complement strand
CACCTGTCTTTCAGCGGAGGCTTAAGTGTTGCAATGGTACTCAACAGATTTCAGCAAACCTTCTAGATTAAGACAGACAAGGAAGAAAGACCTGGTGATCAATGTCCAAAAAGCAACTAAGAAGAACACTATCTCTATTTCATAATAATACATCCCATTATCGGCATGGTGCAGTACTGTGCACTGTTTCATTTCATTTTGCATGGGGTTGTCATGAATTGAAGGTTCAATTGATGGCAGGTAACAACAAGAAGAAGCATAATTAAACCCTTATATTCCATTAATTGTAATTTTAGGCCTCAAAGCCTTGAATGAGTCTAGAGTTCAGGAGATTACTAAAAATCATTTTTAAGCATATTTACTGGAAGGCCAAGTTTTTAAAAGAAGTGAGCATTCCCGGTCTAATTGCTAAGTGTTCACTGATCAGGGAAACAATGTCTAAAGTAAGGCACTGTCTGACATGTTTTCTTGTTGTTAGGTGCCGTTGAGTTGGCTCCGACTTACAGTGACCCCATGTACAACAAAACAAAACAATGCCAGTCCTATGCCAGCTTCACAATCCTTGCAATACCTGAGCCCATCATTGCAGCCACTGTGTCAACCCATCTTGTTAAGGGCCTTCCCCTTTTTAACGGACCCTCCACTTTACCAAGCATGATGTCCTTCTCCAGGGAATGGTCCCATCTAACAACACATGACCAAACTAGGTGAAACAAAGTCTGGCCATTCTCTCTTCCAAGGAGCATTCTGGCTGCACTTCTTCCACAACAGATTTGTTCCTTCTTCTGGCAGTCCATGGTACTTTCAGTATTCTTTGCCAACATCATAACTCAAAAGCATCAACTCTTTGATCTTCCTTATTCACTGATCAGCTTTCATATGCATACATGACAACAGAAAATACGATGGCTTAGGTTAGGCACACCTTAGTCCTCAAAGTAACATCTTTACTCCTGAACACTTTAAAGAGATCTTTTACAGCAGATTTCCCCAGTGCAGTATGTTCTCTGATTTCCTGACTGTTATTTCCAAGGGTGGTGATTGTGAAAGCAAGTGATATGAAATCTTTGAAAACTTCACTCTTTTCTCCATCCATCTATGGTGAGGCTGCTTAATGGCAACACTGTGAGGATTTTTGTTTTATTTACGTTGAGATGTAATCCATACTGCAGACTGTAGTCTTTAATCTTCATCAGTAAGTGCTTCAAGTCAACCTCACTTTCAGCAAGCAAGGTTCTGTCATCTGCATATCGCAGATATATAGATAGATACATAGATAGATATCACAGATATATCTTCCTCTAATCCCAATGCCATGATCTTCTTCATGTAGTCCAGCTTCTTGGATTATTTGTTCAGCACATAGATTGAATAAATACAGGGAAAGCATACAACCCTGACACACAGTCTCCATGATTTTAAACCATTCAGTATCTCCTTGTTCTGCTCAAATGACAGCCTGCGGTGTAGTAAATTACTTAGTGTGGCTTTTCTACCCATAAGTCTTTGTAAACTCCAAGGGGGGATTTGCTATGAGCAACTGAGGAGCTCCTGATTGCTGAAGTTGTCCACCTGGAGTATTTCTGTTGGGAGGGGCACAAAACAATGTTCTGGGAGGTGCCCACTCTCTCTCAGGTGCTTAGAGTTCTGATGCTATGATTGGCTAGTTTGACCACTCTGCCGGGCTCAAAAGGAG
>NW_006922394.1:24502-29969 GCF_000298275.1 Orycteropus afer afer | reverse complement strand
TGGGAGGAACTGTTGGTGAAAGAGCTGGAGGGAGGTAGCATGTCTGGCCTTATAGGAATAGCCCTTGGGTTGTTGATAGTGGCTCTGTCTTCCTTTTGTGGGGTTAGAGGAGGTCAGAACATGTGGCCTCCTTGCCCTTTATGCACAGCCTCTTGGACTATGTACAGATTCCTCATGAGTACAATGAAGTATTCTGGAATTCCCATTTTCCTCCACACTATCCATAATTTGTTATGATTCACACAATCAAATGATTTTGTATACTCAATAAAACACAAGTAAATACTTTTCTGGTATTCTTTGCTTTCAGCCAAGATCAATCTGACATCAACAATGATATCCCTCGTTTCACATCCTCTTCTGAAACCAGCTTGCGTTTCTGTAAGTTCTCTGTTAATATACTGCTGCAACCATTTTTTTAATTACCTTCAGTAAGATTTTATGATATTTATGATACTGTTCAATAATTTCCACATTCTGTGGGATCACCTTTCTTTGGAATGGGTACAAATATGTATCTCTTCCAGTCAGTTGGCCAGATAGCTGTCTTCCAAATCTCTTGGTACAGCCGAGTAAGTGCCTCCAGAGTGGCATCCATTTGTTGAAACATCTCAGTGGATATTCTGTCAATTCCTGGAGCCTTGCTTTTCTCTAATTCCTTCAGTGCAACCTGAAATGAATGAACATTGACCATTTCCTTTTGGTACAGTGACTCTGTGTATTCCTTCTATTTTCTTTTTATGTTTCCTGCATCATTCAATATTTTGCCCATAGAATCTTTCAGTGTTGCCCACAGTACACTCCTGCAGATCAAGCACCACATACCTGCAGCCCCTGACATCTGTGGATTATCCGCTCATGACTTGTGCAACATGCACCCCGAGCCTCCATAATCAGTGGGATGCACTCCCCCAGATCAAATGCCTCACTCCCACTGCCTCTCCAGTTGCAAGAGAATGCTTATGCCTGCTGCTGCTGCTGCACTGCTCTTATTTCTCTTCCTTCTTCTCCCCCACTTTATTTTTCCCCCATCAGTTGACAGCTATTGACATTACACAGCCACAGCCACACCTACCCATGCCTGCAGCCCCACCCACTGGGCAAGTGCCACCACTTGCTCCAACACCACTGGTTCTGCCAGAGACAGTGGCCAAAACCTGCCCAGACTGCCCTCAGTTGCTCTGCACAATCAGTGATCAGAGACTGATGCCCACACTCCCAAACACCACCCAAATCCACTTTGAGACAGGTGGTCAACAGCCCCCAGTGCTGTCAAACTAATGAACAGAATAGCATGCCAGCCCTGTCCACCTACATATATCAAAACACAACACAACACTATGGCAAGCTTTTTCCTCTTTTGGGGATGGTGTCTAGAGACATTCAAAACAGTCCAGCATCTGACCTACCAACATATGCTGTCCTAAAACACAGCCTCTAACAAAACTAGGTTGTTCCAAACCCTGGTAATAGAACTATTTACCTTTCTATAAGAAGGTAGGTAAAGCCCCAAAATCCACATGCGGTATGTGCTAGGCTGACTTCAATGGGTCAGGCTGTGAAGTCTAAAGTCCTCATGAAGTCATCCAAAACAAAAAAACATGTCAGCAAGGCATACGGTGGTTACGTTTGTGCCAAATGTGTCTATGACAGGATAAACTGTGCTTTCTTTATCGAAGAGAAGAAAATAATGGTGATAGTGCTGAGGCACAAGCACAGATTCAGAAAGCGAAAAAAAAAACTTGAATAATAAAAAATCAAATGGCAAAAACAAAAAAAACCCATGGTGAAACAAACCAACATACAACAATTACATACATACAACACTATGACAATGTCTCAAAGACAACAGACCTTGAATCACACACACACACACAAAGGTACAAAATGGATCAAGCAAGTGACCAAAATATTAACAAAACAAAACAAACAAAAAAACCCCAAAATTCAAACTCACTGCCATCAAGTCAAATGAAACTCATAGCAACCCCCATTTTGGGTTTCCAAGACAGTAAGTAAATTCTTATGGAAGTAGATGGCCAAGTCTTACTTCCATGGAGTGGCTGGTAGGTTTGAACCCCCAACCTTCTGCTTAGCAGTCAAATGCCTTAGAGGCAAATATAGGGACAGAAATTTTCAGGAGGAAGAAATAATAATGGAACTATTTGATAAGCAATTCAAAATAATTATATTTAAGACCCTCCACCACATTGAGAAAGAGATCAAGGAAAACATAACCAAGGAGATCACATAAAATCAAGGAAAACACAGACAAAACTTTGTTAATTCAGGAAAACAATGAAAAAAAAACTGACCAGCAGACAATCAGAAACAGAAACTAGAAATACAAAAGTTTAACAGTAAAATTTTAGAAATTGGAAATGCATCAGAAGGACAGAGTAGTAGAAATGAATCAATGGAAGAGAGACTCACTGAAATGGAAGACAAATCCTTTAACACTACTGTTCAAAGAAGAATCCGAAAAGAATAAAGAAAAATTAAGAAAACCTACATGTTATGTGGGACACCATCAACAAGAATAACTTACATGTGATTGGAATTGCAAAACAGGAAATGACCAAAAAAAGTGTGTGTGGGGGGGACAGAGAGAAAATTGTGTAAGATTTTTTTTTTTGGGGGGGGGAAACCTCCTCAACGTCACGAAAGATGAGAAGATATTTATTCAAGAAGCTCAATGAACTCCAAATAGTATAGACACCAAAAGAAAACATCAAGACATACCATAATCAAACTTTTTAAAACCAAAGACAAAGAAAGAATCCTGAGAGCAGCCCAGTGAGAACAGAATGTTATCTATGAAGGAGAACCAATAAAGCAAAGCTCTCATTTCTTGGCCTAAACCATACAGGCAAGCAGGCAATGGGATGACAGATGGTGATGGACTGGGCAAGTGCAGTGTTTCACTTTGTTGTTGCTATGTGTCAGAACTGACTTGATAGCACCTGTCAACAACATGTAAAATCTTGAACAAAAAACCCCCCTACAAATCAAGAATTATATATTATATATCAGACACACATATATATGAGTTTTGGATTGTGACTAGTATAGCACATTAAGTTTTCTCAAGTAACATCATTTTTGATGCCTTCAATAGTGATTGGACTTTTTTCTTTCTTTTAAAGTCTATTCGATAGATTCTTCCATTTATATTGAGAATTTGAATGATTAAGCCACTATGGGAACTTTTCTTTACACCACATAGAGCAAGAACAATCTCACTGACATACTGGGGTGTTGGAGAAACAGAATAATGGCTACAGTAGCCAAGATCAAGACTGAATGTATAGCCGAGTGCCTTGTTATAGTGAAAATCTACTCTTGGAAGGAAGAGAGTCAGTCAATGTTCCACCACAAAGAAGACTAGGGCTAAGAGAAGCCTCCTGTGCTAGCCTGAAGAGAGTCCCTTTGTACCAACACTAATATGAGGCTCAGAAGCTAATTCTGGCAGGATATTGGCAGACTGTGGAACCAAGGACAAAAGAACAGTGAAGGAAGTGCACCAACCTCTAAGCTGAGTTAGAATTGGAAGCCAGGAAAATGGCAGAGGGTTTCAAGTTTTGCCCTCAGAAAATGAAGGAGCTAGGTGAAGTGTGGAGGTGGGGGGCCTAAGTATCTACTAAATTGAGATGATGAAAGCAAAATGTATTTGCTAGGATTATGAGTCTGCGTAGCCATTGTCAGATTAAGTGGGACCAGTTTGTGTCCAAGCTCAGAATATGTTTTTGAACATGGAAAACTCTCAGCCAAGAGGTCTACACCTCTACAAATATTAATACTAATTAATACTAACATTTCAGGGAGTAGAACTAGCTCAAATTGTAGTTTCAAAGTTTCTAGCATTGCAAAATTTCCATGAAAGATTTTTGGGCTCCCTAAATAGTGGGACCAGAAGGCTGGAGGTTCAAACCAACCAGCCACTCCTCTGAAGGAAGATGGGGCAATCTACTTCCATAGTGATACTGCCTCAGAAACCCAAGGAGGGGTCGCTATGAGTCAGGTTCGACTCGACGGCACATAACAACAACAACAACATTATACATACACACACACACATACACACACACACATACACACACATATATATAATTATATATCCAACAAAAGTAGCCCTCAAATACAATGGCTACATTAATTAGGTCATTTCCAGACAAACAGGAATTAAGGAAATTTGTTAAAACCAGACCAACCTTACAAGAAATACTAAAAGGAATTCTTCTGACACAGAACAATGTTAGATGACAACCTGTGATTGAGACATATGACACCATCACCAAGAAACCAATCCACATAAAGAATTTTCAAAAATGAAACAAACATACAAGATTGAAAATAGGGAACTAGAGATGGCAATCTGTAAACTACCACTATTACAAAGGAAAAAGGGGAAAAATAGTATAGTTATAGGACTTTGAAACGCAGAAGAAGACAAGATGATCTCAAGATAGAACAGATTTTTTAAATTTAGGAAGACAGATAATTACTGGGTAATCACAGAAAAAAATAATAGACCTTTTAACCAAAATTAAAAACAAAAAGACACAGTGAACACATAATCAATAGCAATGAAGGAAATGATAAAATGAACTCAGTACAGAAAAACAGACAGGATTAAGTAATCATTGGCACCATATACACACACACACACAAAAAACCTCTACAACACAATGAAAGGAGTAAATTCGTATTTCTGGATAATTTCACTGACTGTAAGTGGATTAAATGATCCAATCAAGAGAGAGAATGGAAGAGCGCACCTACAAGAATGTGAAGAGAGAGAGTGGAAGAATGTGCCTAAGAGACACAGGCCTTAGATACAAAAATAAAGATAAGCTAAGAATCAAAGGCTGGAAAACCATGGATCAAGAAAAGGCAAACAAAAACCAAGATTGGCAACATTAGTTTCTGATAAAGTAGAGTTTAAAGCAAAAAGAAACATACACAACAAGGAAAAACATTACATAATGATTAAAGGGTCAATTCAACAAGACAACATAACCATAATTCACTATTTATGCACACAATAAAAAAGTCTCAAAATACATCAATCAAACTTTAACAGAACTGAACAGATGAATAGATAACTCCACAATAATAGAAGTCCTTAGAAGTGCAAGAGGGAGGCAGAAGAGGAGGTCAGAGTGATGTGATGTCAGCAGGACTCGACCCACTGCCTTGCTTTGAAAGTGGAGGAAGGAAGCCACAAGTAAAGGAATGCGGGCAGCCTCTGGAAGCTAGAAATGGCAAGAAAATGGACTTTTCCCTTGACCTTCCAGTAAAGATCACAGTCCTGCCAACATTTTGATTTTGGTCAACTGAGACCTATTTCAAACTTCTGACCCCGAACTGTAATATAATACAGTTTTTTTTTATTAGGATTTGGGTGAAGATTTACAGAGTAAATTCACTTTTCATACAGCAGTTCACATATACTTTGTCTCATGTC
>NW_006922394.1:13524-14960 GCF_000298275.1 Orycteropus afer afer | reverse complement strand
GTCCAAGATTATCTTCTGTGTCTGTGTTAATTGGTTTCCCTTTTCTTTGTTGAAGAGGGTCTGTGCAATCCTTCTGCCTAGTCCGCCATCTTGCCCCGCCAATATAATACAGTTTTAACTCACTAAGTTGACAGGCACTTTTCACAGCTTTTGCTAGGTGCCACTGAGTTGCTTTAACTCACAGCTGACTATGTGCAACAAAACAAAACCCACCTGCTGCTGCACCACCACTGCCATGCTTGAGCCCGTTCTTGCAGCTACTGTGTCAAGGCGTCTCGTTGAGGGTTTTCCCCTTTTTCACTTATGCTCCATTTTACCTGCATGATAGCACACTCCAGGGATTGGCTGCTTTTGATAACATTTCCAAAGTACGAGAGATAAAGTCTGGTCATTTTCACTTCTAAGGAGCATTCCACCTGTACTTCCTCCAAGATGGATTTGTTTGTTCTTTTGGTAATCCACGGTGCATTCAATGTTCTTCACCAACACCATAATTCAAATCCATCAATTCTTTGGTCTTGTTCACTCACCAGGATCTCACATGCATATGAGGCAACTGAAAATATGCAAGCTTGGGACAGGTGCACCTTACTTTTCAAAGCGACATATCTATCTTTGCTCTGTAACACTTTAAAGAGGTCTTTTGCAGCAGATATTCCCAGTGCAACATGATGTCTCATTTCTCGACTGCTGCTTCCATGGGTGTTGACTGTGGATCCAAGTAAAATGAAATCCCTGACAACTTCAACCTTTTCTCCATCTATCATGATGTTGCTTATTGTTCCAGTCTGAGGAATTTTGTTTTCTTCATGTTGAGGTGTAATCCATACTGAAAGCTGTAGTCTTTGATCTTTGTAGAAACTTGTTACAATATCAACAGAAAATACATACATTATTTGTATTCTTCCACTCACAAGGAGAAGTAACTGGGATGTTATCAAAGAACAGATTATTTCGTTAAATAATTTTAATCAGAAACATCTTATCTATAGGGGAAAAACAATTCAAATGACAGAGGAATACTCATCAGAATCATGGAGGCCAAAAGAGAATGGAGAAAGTTTTCAATTATTTGGGGTGGGGGGCGGGGGATGAACCAGACAGAATTTTGCATCCAGCAAAAAATATCCCTTAGGAATCAATGGAAAGTCAAGATATTCTCAGATAAAGAAAGACCAGTGGAATTTCTTTTCAGTAGACCTACTCTAAAGAAAAAGTTAATAGTAATGATTAAAAAAAATCATCTAAACAGAATGAAAATCATGAAAAAGCAATGCTAGACCATCAGGAAGAAGGAATAAACAATAGGAGGAAAGTGTAAAAGTTTTTCTTCTCTTGAGCTTTTCAAATTATATCTGGGGTTAAAAATAATTAAAGCATTGGTGTGGTTCTCAATGTATGTGGAAGAAATATGTAATAAACTCAATAATCAAAAC
>NW_006922394.1:11592-13289 GCF_000298275.1 Orycteropus afer afer | reverse complement strand
TTATTGGTTTAATAAATAGAAACACACAAACACACATGCACACCCACCTTGACATGAATAGCCAGAGTGTTCCAGAGGAAAACCAAGTTTCAGCACAACTGGCATAGCATGTTCCAACTTATCTGGAAAATAAACAAACTGTCAAATCTTGAGCATTACCATCAAACATAGGCGTATGCATATATTGTTAAAAATAACAAATACTGAATTATATTCACCTGGTATTTATATATATGAATAAAAACTGGATGTGTTGTACAGGATTTTTAGAGAAACATTATTAAATGTTTGATTACAAATCATTATTTACTTATTCTTTCATAATTTAGACTAAGAAATGAAATTTATCAAGAATCAATTCACCATGTAATTTTTAAAAACAAAACAAAACATATGTTGTCATTTGCTATGAGATATTAAAAAGTCATTCAGTCCCTACGTTCCGTGATTTCTTACCTTGTAAAAGGTAATAGTATAAATTGTTCTTATTATTAATAATAAAGTAGTGGTAGTAACACCTGGTAAGTATTTACCTGGCAGAAAATATTCTTTGGGCCTTTATGTGAATACAATCATGATTAATCTGTCATTCCCAGCATACTTGACCATATGATTGTCTGATTCAAATTAACCAATACCAGTCCATTTCAGATTTCTCATGAGGATTACATGAAACGACATGTGAAGACACTTCTGAAATGAGAAAAGAAACCAAACTGTAAAGCACTTATCTCTATATATGAAACTCAAGTACTAAAGTCACAGAATATAACCTGTTTTGTAATTCTGAGTCACTTAAAGCAGGTCCAGATTAAATTCGCCACATTTTAGAACAAAATTTCCAGACATTAATATTTAATCAGGTCAGAGGAAACGTGGCTAAACCAACAGGAAACTCCTTTCACACATATGACGAGAGCACAATTCTCAGGTGAGAAGTGATCTCTTGCTATTTACTAATTTCGACGATGCAGAATGGGGCTTTGTTCTGGACAATTCATTTAACAAGACAGATTACTACTATTAGAAGTTCATGTTGGGAAGAGCAACAGAAAAGTAGAAAACCCAATGGCTTCAAGATGTACCAGTACTCACCACCCAGCAGAGGACAACAGCCAATGAGATGTCATTCTCAACAGAAAAAACAAAATTTTAAATTCCTTATTCAAGATACACTTATTATATATGCTGTGTGTAACGCTCCTGAGTCAAACAAAACAAAGAGTGTACACTTGGCCACATGGCCACAATATAGGATAAAATGAGATAGCATGTAAACTGGATCTTCAGGGAAAAAAAAAAAAAAGCAAACAGTAGGCCATTAGCACAACATACCTAACAATTACAAAACAAAATGTGTCTGAATTGTTGAATGGAAAACCAATTTGCTCTATAAATTGTCATCCAATTCACAATAAAATCAATCAATCAACAAATTAGCTTCCAAGGACATCCTGGGTTCAAAACAGGAAGCACAAGTGTGCACGTATGGCATATTACTAAACTGACACATACAAGGCCACAACACACACTGCACTTGCTGACCACTGCTCTACCCAGAATGACACCAGTTACTCTATTGTCTATTTAAGTGGTGCTTTTCTGAGTAAAAGGAATTCTGGTGGTGTAGTGGTTAGGAGCTCTGGTAGCATAGTGCCTAAGGCATTTGACTGCTAACCAGAAGGCTGGCGGTTCAA
>NW_006922394.1:4460-11492 GCF_000298275.1 Orycteropus afer afer | reverse complement strand
CTATGAGTCGGGGCTGACTCGACGGCATACAAACAACAACAACAACAGTGGTTAAGGTCTTGTATGCTAACCAGAAGGTCAGAAGTTCGAACCCACCAATCTCTCTGCAGAAGAAACATGAGGCAGTCTGCTTCTGTAAAGATTTACAACCTTGGAAACACATTAGGGGACACTATGAGCAAAAATCAACTTGAGGGCAGTAAGTATGGTTTGGTTTTACTCAGTACATCACCGCTAACAGCATAGCTGACTATGGCAGCCGAGCTCAATCCCTCTTCCCGATCCAAACAGCTTTCTTCACTCTCCCTACCACACCATGATGTCCGTTCCCAGGATTTAGCCATAAGTCCTGGACGTTCTCTACCTCAGTGACCTCTAACTTGTATCCCTCCCAGACTGAAGCTTGCTCTGTTCACACGGATGATGCTTAGGACAAAAAGGCAATGAATTTGTTCCTCTTTTCTTTTGGGAAATATATCCATCTTTTCACACCTACAGAATTTCACATACAACAATTTAGGACTGAAACATAGTAATGTGTCAGTCCCACAAGTAAGAATGAGAAGAAACCCAAAGTAACAAACCAAACACACCCACATGCACCCCAAAATTCACATTTGTTCCAAGTGACAAAAAATAATGAGGATACCAGTAACCCTAGTCACAGAAATGGAGTTGTGTGAAGGGCTGTGTGTAGAGAGAATCTAACTTCCTTCTCCATCCCTCAAGGAAAACCAGAGGTTATCTATCAAACATCCAAGGATGGAAACAAAGTGACCTCTACCTCCATCTTCTTCCTGAGGTCATCACCAGTGTTGGACTTGTTAGGCATTACTCTACCCAGAGAGATGCCAATTAATGTTTTCTTGCAAGTAACTGGCACCACCCTAAGCAAGGCAATACCCACAGGATGACTGATGGTGAAGGACCTGCACAGTCCACTCCATGACGCCATGTGCTTTTCATCACCTCCCTACCAGACACTCCAACCTATTCCAAATGCACCCATAGGTTCTACACAATGCCCACTCTCCAGTCTCCAACTTGCATTCCTCCCTGAGTAAGAATCCCCTAACTTCCTTTATGACTCCATGGATGGTTTAATGAATTGAACCTGATTCAATGGACGGTTTTACAAATTGAACCTGGTATTTTCTTTTGGGAAATACCTTTATCTTCTCTAACCACTAAGTACTCAAGCTGCTAGGAATGGAGGATGGAAACTGATCATGTTACAAACATTCTAATAGACTGGGAGAGAAATCTGAAAACAAAAGGAAAGAATCATTTTAAAAAAAATCCCAGGTTTACTAGTCTGAGAGAGAATGGTACACCCTCTGGGGCTACAGCCCTTAGAAATCCTGCAAGCCTGGAACTGAACAACCCCCATGGTGAAACTTTCAGGCAATTGATACAGAGAGTTTTAAAGGGTACAGTAATGCCAGAAACTTACCCATTCATTGTTGTTGTTGTTGTTGTTATGTGCCATGGAGTCAGACCCAACTCATAGCGACCCCTCCTTGGGTTTCTGAGGCACCATCACTACAGAAGTAGATTACCCCATCTTCCTTCCAAGGAGTGGCTGGTGGGTTTGAACCGCCAGTCTTCTGGTTAGCAGTCAAGTGCCTTAGGCATTATGCTACCTGGAAAATCAAATGCAGAGATCAACAGGGCAGCATTTACCCAGGGACAAAGCTCAGAAGCCTGAACACACACAATAAATGGATGAAATGAAATGGTAAACACATGGAAGAAGTGCAAACAATTCCGTTACAATCTGGCAATAGCAATCGACGTCAGAAAACAGAACATGTATGGACTGTTGAATGGAAACCCAATTTGCTCTGTAAACTTTCACCAAAATAACAGTATAAATAACCTAAAATTAGTTTCCAAAGACCTAGATACAAACAACTGGGCCTGTAACGTCCCCACAACCCCACCCCAGCAAAAGACAAACAAGCTCTATATTTGCTGAGCATTATTCTACCCAAAAAGGCACCAATGACTCCATAGTCTTTTCAAGTGATGCCTTTCTGAGAAAGGCACTGCTAACAGCATGGCTGACTACAGCAGCTTAGCTCTATGCAATTTCCCAAATCAAGAATCTTTCTTCATTCTCCCTACCACATAATGACATCAATTATGGAGGTTTAGCCACAGGTATTGAAAATGTCCACCTCAGTGACCTCCAATCATGCATCCCTCCTGAGTGAACATGATAGCCCACCTCTCTATTCCCATGGATGATATCCAGGCCCCAAAACCAAGGAGATTTTTCTACTCTCCCTGTTCTTTTAGGAAATGTCTTCATCTTTGGTACTCAAGCTCCTAGGAATGGAACTTACATAGCCAGCTCTTGAAGCAAGCCAACCAGTACCTATCAAGCACCCAGCACTGGAGGGAGCAGTTACCTCTACCCCATGTGATGCTGCTCAGTGACATCCCAAATGTTGTATTTGTTGAGCATTACTCTACTCAGGAAGACACCTATCACACTATAGCATATGCGATCGGCGCTGCCCTGAACAAGGCACTGCCAACAGCACGGCTAATAGTGGTGGCCCTGCACAGTGCCCCTACACCATCTTGTCAGCTTTCATCCTTCCCCTACCAGACACCGACGCCTATTGCAAAACTGATCCATATGTTCTTGACAATGCCCACACCACAGCACACGAATCTGTAACCTCTCCAGAGTGAGGATGCCATTACCTCCTCTATGATAACCTGGATTGTTTTCATGAATAAAACCTGACACTTTTTTAGAAAACGTCTTCTCTGTTCACAAAGGACTCAAGTTGCTAGGACTGGAACATTCCAAATGGATCACATTAGATGGATGTGCATTGAGTGTGAGAAAAACGTTCAACAACATTCAAAATTCTGTGCAAAAGACAAGGCCTGGTACTCTAATATACACTGCTAGAAGGTGCAGGGATTAGGGATTTTGGACGCCCTTCCAGCCTTGAACTGAAATCAATCCCATGGATCAAATTTCAGCCAAAAAAAAAAAAAAGAGAAAGAGAGAGAGAAGCCTATAACGTGAACAGTAAAACCAGCACTGTATGAAGGCATTAGAAGCAGCAACCACATGAGATCAAGAGGACAGCATTTTCCCAGAAGTACAGTTTCAAAGGTGGAAGGGGACTGGAAGGAAAAAAGAAGGGAAAGTGTGGTTGAGAGGAGGAAGTGTGAAGACTGTGGTTGCATTGTGCGGGTTTCACAAATCACCATGTGCATGGATTGTTGAAGGGAAAACCAGTTTCTCTGTAAACGTTCACAAAAATCACAACAGACAAAAAAGAAAAGCCCATGTGTAGTCGTCTTAGGTACAACTATTGTTCACTTCAATTCAGAGGAAAGAAGAAAATCTAATATGCTAGGAAAGAATTAGGCTAAATGGCTAACAGTCCTCCATGACCTGAGACCAGAAGAACTAGATGGCACCCTACTAACACTGCTGAGCCCTCTGAAAGGGATCACCATAGGAGTTCCGGGATAGAGTGTTTGAAAAATGTGCAACAAATCCTAAAAGCATTAGAAAACACAAGGTGTGGTGGAGAGCCTCTGGGACCATGACCCTAACTGCTTGAAGCCTAGAACTGGACTCACATGTAAAGCTCAACTTTCAGCCAAAGGACAGAGAGGATTACCAGATAACCCCAGGGAGATATACCCTCATTACAACGGTGGACTATACATCAAAAGGGTAGCATTTACCCAGAGACAAATCTAAGAAGGCAGAAAGGGACAGGAGTAATGGAGGAAGGGATTTCCAAAGACTTCCACGTACCAAAATGTGTATGAGTTGTTGAAAGGAAAAGCAATTTGTTCCCTAACCTTTCACCAAAATCATTGTACTCATCATGAAAAAAAAAAAATATGTCTAATGATCTTCATGGGATCTCCTGGGTTCACAAAAGGAAGCTCAAGTGTGCTTTCTCACCTGCCCCATCCCAAGGCCACAACAAGGGTCCTATTTGCTGAACATTACCCGGAAAGGCACCAATGACTCCAGAGGTTTTTTTAAGTGGTGCTTTTCTGAGTAAGGCATTGTTAACCACATGACTGACTATGGTGGCCCAGTTCAATCCACACTGCCAATCCAAACAGCCTTCTCCACTCTCCACACAACACCATGAGGTCCTTTTCTGGGATTCAGCCATAAGCCATAGACAGTATCAACCCCAGTGACCTCCCACCAATAATACCACTAGACTGAAGATCTCCTCTCCACGCTGTTCATGTGGATGATGCTCAGGACAAAATGCCAATGATTTTATGCCCGTTTTCTCTTCTTTCAGGAAATATCTTCATCTTTTCTCACCAAGAGAATTAGATTTTCAACCTGGTAGGGATGAAACAAATAGGTAGTTCCACAAGAGAGAAAGAAGAGGAAATTCATATGACACAACAACCACACCCACATGCATCCCAAAATTCACCTTGTTTAAAGTGACAGGAAAGTTGTAAAGAGACCTGCAATAGTAGAAAGAGAAGTGGACATATGTGAAGAGCTGTGGGATACAAGACTAAATTGCTTCTCCATTCTTTGAGGCCAACCACCCTGTAACTATCAAGCACCCAAAGATCGAGGGACCTCCCCCATCTGCTTCCTGAGGTCATAACGAATGCAGTAATTGTTCACAATTACGCAACTTAGGGAGACCCCAACGTTTTAGTGTAAATGATTGGCAGCAGCATAAGCAAAGAAATGTGCCTAGCATTAACGATAGCAGTGGCCCTGAACAGTCCCCACTGAAATTCCATGCCCCTTTCTTTACTTCCCAACCACACCCTCAAACCTGTTCCAAATTTGTCCACAGGTTCTATACAATATGCACACCCCTGCCTCCACCTTCCATTCCTCCCTGACTATGGATCCACTAACTTCTTCTATGACTCCACGGATAGTTTAACAAATTTAACTTGCTATTTTACTCATGGAATTATCTTGATTTTCTCTGACCACTTGTTGTTATTGTTGTTATGTTCCGTGGAGTCAGACCCCACTCACAGCAACTCCTCTTTGGGTTTCCGAGGTGGTATCACTACGGAAGCAGAATGCCCAACCTTCCTTCCAAAGAGACGCTGTTGGGTTTGAACTGCCAGCCTGCCTTAGGTGCTACGCTAAATTGCAAGGATTGGTACCATGAAAATGGACCATGTTGGAAAGATCTGGATGGACTGGGTGAAGAATGTGACTTGTAGAGCACTGCCCTACTCAGGGAGATACAGTTAACACTTTGGAATACGTGATCTGCATCTCCCTGAGAAAGGCACTGCCCATAGCATGCTGGACGTCGCTCCCTCTGCCCAGCCCTGTTCTCTACCCCATACAGCTTTCCTGACACCGATTACAGACACTGATACCTGTCCTGAAACCTATTTCAGGTTCTAGACAACAGCCACAACACTGCTCTCCACACTGCACCTGCCCGGACAGAGGATCTCATAACTCACTCCATGTCTACCTGGATTGTTTTCCAGATTAAACCTGCTATGTTCTTTTCAGAAATACATGGATGTTCTGTAATCAGGAGGTACACAATTTGCTAAGATTAGCACAATCAACATTGTTCCCATCAGAAGGCTCTAGAGAGAGTGGGATAGAAATGTTTAACGAAACTCACCATTTAAAGCTAAGATCAGGCTAACTGGTCTGATAGAGTATTAGACCTTCTGGGACTACAGCCTTTAGACACCCCACAAGCCTCAAAATGACCTCACCCCCATGTCTCAACTTGCAGCCAAAGGATAAGAAGGCCTTGAATACAGGCAATGATACCAGGAGGTTGCACGCACATTAAAATAGAAACCATCCAAAAAAACCAAAACCAAACCCAGGGTCGTTGAGTTGATTCTGACTCATAGCGACCACCATTAGGTTTCTAAAGCAGTAAATCTTTACAGAAGCAGATTGCCCAGTCTTGCTTCGGCAGAGCCGCTAGTGGGTTTGAACCACAAATCTTCTGGTTAGCAGTCAGATGACTTATGTACTATGCTATCACAGCTCCTCAGAGTATAAACGAGAGGAGATCAGCAGTGCAGCATTTATCCAGAAATAAAGCTCTGAAGACCAGAAGAGACAGTAAAGGAGGAGTGAGGTTATTGGTATCAAGGGGAGGAAGGGAGAAGAGTGCCCTTAGACTGTAGGGACTGTAAGGATTGGCACAAAACATAAAGTTCCTGAGTAGTTGAAGGGAAAAAGCAATTTGCTTTCTCCACTTTCCCCAAAATCAAACAAATCAATAAAATAAAATTAAACTAAACTATAATAAAAACACAAGAACAAAATTAAGTTGCTTCCTGGTACCTCTTGGCTTCCAAAAAGGAAACTCAAGTGTCCCTGCGTTATCCTGAGCCAACCCACCCCATTCCAAGGCCACAACTAGCATTCTTCTTGCTAAGCATTACTCTATCTAGAAAAACACCTACTACCCTGTAGGCTGTTTGAAGTCCTGCCCTCCTGAGTGCGACAATGGTTTACAGCATGGTCCACTATGGTAGGCGAGGTTCAATATCTCTTCTTAAACCAAAAATGTTTCCTTACTCTCCCTACCACACCATGATGCCCATTCCGGAGATTCAGCTCTAAGTGCTACAAAACGTCCACCCCAGTGACCTCCCACTTGCTTCTCTCCATGAGTGAAGATCCCCTCAGCGATCTATTCACATGGATGATGTTCAGGCCGAAGAGGCAATGAGTTTCTTCCTGCGCTCTTTTCCATCTTCTCTAAAGTATAAACACAAAAGTTGCAGCTCTTAGGAATGGAAGGTAATAGATATTTTTTCCCCAAAAGTGAAAAATAGAGAGGAAGGAGGAAAACCCATCTAACACTGGCCCCATCCATCTACAACTCAAAACTGTCCTGCTCAACATGACCTACAAGCACACAAGAGACCTGCCACCATAGTCATGGGAATGGACATTTGTGAATGGTGTAGAGAGGACAGAATTCTAACTTCCTTCTCCATTCCTTGATACTTGTCACCACCATCTATAAATAACTCAAGTATGGAGAATGG
>NW_006922394.1:0-4360 GCF_000298275.1 Orycteropus afer afer | reverse complement strand
CATGTCCCATGGAGTCAGATCCGACTCACAGTGAACCCTCTTTGGGTTTCTGAGGCAGTATCACTACGGAAGTAGAATGCCTAACCTTCCTTCCAAGGAGACGCTGTTGGGTTTGAACCGCCAGCCTTCTGGTTAGCAATGAAGTGCCTTAGGTGCTATGCTAAATTGCGAGGATTGGTACCATGAAAAGGGACCATGTTAGAAAGATCTGGAAGGACTCGTTGAAGAATGTGACTTGTAGAGCACTGCCCTACTCAGGGAGATACAGTTAACACTTTACAATGTGTGATCTGCACTTCCCTGAGTAAGGCACTGCCCACAGCATGGTGGACGACGCTCCCTCTGTCCAGACCCATTCTCTACCCCATACAGCTTTTGTGACACCGATTACAGACACTGATGCCTATCCCTAAATGTATTTCAGGTTGTAGACAACAGCCACAACACTGCTGTCCACATTGCACCTGCCCTAACAGAGGATCCCATAACTCACTCTATGTCTACCTGGATCGTTTTCTGGATTAAACCTGCTATGATCTTTTTAGAAATATCTGTATGCTCTCTAACCAGGAAGTACACAATTTGCTAAGATTAGCACAATCAAAATTGCTCCCATCAGAAGGTTCTGGAGAGAGTGGGAGAGAAATGTAGGATGAAACTCTCACCATTTAAAGCTACCAGGCTAACTGCATTAGACCCTCAGGAATATAGCCTCGAGTCACCACACAAGCCTCAAAATGACCTCAGCCCCACGTCTCAACTCGCAGTCAGAGGATAGGAAGGACTTGAATGTAGACAATGATACCAGGATGCTGTATGCACATTAAAATAGAAACCTTCCCAAAAAATCAAAACCAAACCCACTGTCATTAAGTTGATTCTAACTCATAGCAACCACCGTTGGCTTTCTAAAGCAGTACGTCTTTATGGAAGTAGATTGCCCAGTCTTGCTTCAGCAGAACCACTAGTGGGTTTGAACCACAAACCTTCAGGTTAGCAGTCGGATGTCTTACGCACTATGCTATGCTCATCAGAATATAAACGAGAGGAGATGAGCAGTGCAGCATTTGTCCAGGAATAAAGCCATGAACACTGGAAGACACAGGAAAGAAGGAGTAATGTTACTGGTAACGAGGGGAGAAGGGAGAAGAGTGCCCCTATATTGTAGGGACTGTAAGGATAGGCAGAAAACAGAACGCTCATGAGTTGTTGAAGGGAAAAAGCAATTTGGTCTCCCCACTTTCCCCAAAATAAAAAAAATCAATAAAATAAAATTAAATCAACTGAAATAAAAACACTAAAATGAAATAAAGTAGCTTCCAGGTATCTACTGGCTTCCAAAAAGGAAACTCAAGTGTCCCTGCACTGTCCTGAATCTACCCACCGCATTCCAAGGCCACAACTAGCGTTCTTCTTGCTAAGCATTACTCTACCTAGAAAAACACCTACTACCCCGTAGCCTGTTAAGTCCTGCCCTTCTGAGTGGGGCAATGGTTTGCACCATGGGTGACTATGGCAGGCGAGGCTCAATCCCTCTTCTCAAACCAAAAGTCTTTCCTCACTCTCCCTACCACACCATGATGCCCATTCCGGAGATTCAGCTCTAAGTGCTACAAAACGTCCACCCCAGTGACCTCCCACTTGCTTCTCTCCATGAGTGAAGATCCCCTCAGCGATCTATTCACATGGATGATGTTCAGGCCGAAGAGGCAATGAGTTTCTTCCTGCGCTCTTTTCCATCTTCTCTAAAGTATAAACACAAAAGTTGCAGCTCTTAGGAATGGAAGGTAATAGATATTTTTTCCCCAAAAGTGAAAAATAGAGAGGAAGGAGGAAAACCCATCTAACACTGGCCCCATCCATCTACAACTCAAAACTGTCCTGCTCAACATGACCTACAAGCACACAAGAGACCTGCCACCATAGTCATGGGAATGGACATTTGTGAATGGTGTAGAGAGGACAGAATTCTAACTTCCTTCTCCATTCCTTGATACTTGTCACCACCATCTATAAATAACTCAAGTATGGAGAATGGGTGCCCTCTACACCCATAAAGCCCTCAAGGGTATCACAGTGCACTTGTTGAACATTACTCTATTCAGCAAGATGCCTATAATGTTTTAGAATGTGTGATCGGCACCTCCCTAAGTAAGGTGATGCCCACATCATGAGTGACGGTGGCAGCCCTGCACAGTCTCCTCCACTTCTCCAAGCAGCTGTCATCACTACCCAACCGGACACTCGAACCTGTTTGAGATTTAGCCATAGGTTCTCTGCACAATGCCCACCACACCCATGCCTCTTACATGCATTTCTCTCTGAGTGAGGATTCCCTAATTCTTTCTATCATTCCACGGATGGTTTTACGTAGTGAAGCTGATCTCTTCTGCCTAGAAATATTACTATCTTCTCTGACAAGTATGAACTCAAGTTGCTAAAAATGGAGAACCAAAAAAGGATCACATCAGATAGATGTGACTAGACTCGGAGAGAAATGTGAAACAAAATAGAGGATCATACAAAACAGCAGGTTTACTGGTCTCGTGGAGACTGGGAGAACATATGGCTCAAAGGCACCCTTCAAATGTGGAACTGAACTCGCGCTCATCGCTCAATTTGAGCTGAACGCTATAAAGGTGTGTGAGGTGAACAGCACTAGCAGAAGAGTTTACCCTCATAGGAATAATCAATCACATGAGATTGAAAGGAAAGCATTCTCAGCGAGACAAAGCTAGAAAGGGGGAAGAGGACTGCAAGCAAGGATAAGGAGAAGGTGTGCATGTGAGGAGGAAGGGGGCAGTTTGCTCTTGTACTGTGGGGATTACACTGCATACCATAACAAGGAACAGTAGGGACTATTCTATTAAATACAAATTTTCTATGGACACGTTCACTCAAATAACTTTTTAAAAAAAAGGCGAATATGTAGACTACCACCAATTAATGAGTGGCCATCTAAGGTGCATCCACTGACTTCTCCTATAATGAGGAAAGAAGAATGCAGAAAATAAAAGACACATGGATAGAATTAATCCACACAACTAAAGGACCTCCAGCCCTCTGACACTGGAAGAAAATCTGGGACTATGTCCCATAGATCTGCTTGAAGCCTGCTACTGCACACACACTCATGTCTCAATGAGGTGCAGTAATTACACGGTGTGGTTTTTCAACCTACACTCTTTGTAAACTCTGTGGTGTAATTTGCTGTGAGCAACTTGGTAATTCCTGATAGTAATCCCCCTCCATTATTTCTGCTGATACAATAGGAAGCAATCTGCTGGGGAAGGTCTCTCTCTCTCAGGTATGTACAACTCTGATGTTGGGATTTGTTGGTTTTGGCCACTCTGCCAGGCCCAAAAGGAGCCCTCCTGGAGGTAGGAGTCTCTCTGACTGCCACCTAAGGAAGACAGGTTGCTGAGAGAGAGAAAAAAGAGACCTGCTACTGACAGACACTGTCTGTTGGAAGAGGTTGAGAGTGTTTCTGAACTTGAATTGTATCCTGCTGCCTCCCTGATGAACCCCATAAGTTGTGAGTTTGGTGTGGCCACTGGAATGAATGATCAAATCCAGCAGAAAGGTGGTGGGTGCTGGTGGAAGAAAGTAGGTGACAAGGTTAATAAGAGGGTTGGAGGGCAGTGACATGTTTGGCCTCATAAGAACAGGCCTTGGGCTGCTAATGGTGATTTTGTCTTCCTCTTATGAAGTCAAAGGAGGTCAGAAGGAGTGGCCTCCATGCTCCTTTGGCATTCAACTTTTAACCAAAGGATAGAGAGAACTTTCACATGAACAGTGTCACCAAGGAAGTGTACACTCATTACAATGAATGAATGAATGATAGACTCTGAAAAGGGCAGCATTTACCCTGGGACCAAACTCAAAGCCTGACCACACAAGAGAAAAGGATGAAAGGAAAGAGCAAAAACAGGGAGAGGTAGGAAGAATTCAGTCACGTTGTGGGGACAGCAATCAATGTCAGAAAATACAATACAAGGATGGACTGTTGAATGGAGTACCAATTTGTTCTGTAAACTATCACATCAATGACACCATACATAGATAACCTAAAATTCAATTCCAAAGACCTCCTGGGTTCAAACATGGAAGCTCAACTGTGCCTGTAATGCCTCCGTAACCCCACCCCATCCAAAGGCCACCGCAAGGCTTGTACTTTCTACCAAGAAAAGTACCAATTACTCCATAGGCTTCTTAAATGGTGCCTTTGTAAGGCATTGCTAAGCTCATGACTGCCTCTGGTGGTCCACCAACTTCGCCATCCCCAAACCTAGAATCTTCTTTCTTTCTCTACACCACGCCACGACGACCGTTCTGGAGGTTGGGACATTGGGACTGACAA